>NW_010538819.1:0-8702 GCF_000687285.1 Phaethon lepturus
CCGCAGCAGGGAGCAAGCCTGAAAGGCGGGGGGCCGGGCCGCCTCGCCTCGCGCCGGCTGATGCAGCTTGGCCACAGAGACGCGTCGGAACTTCCGAAGGGCCGAGCGGCTGCACCTAATTTTCATATATGTGAAAATACTCGTATTCTTGGGGAAGGTTCCAGGTACTCAGGCACGCTGTTTGAGCGTACCTCGTTCTTTGGGGACAGCAGAGTAGTAACTGCCCGGGGCACGAATTTGTCTTTGCTTTTGGGTGTAAAGCAGCGGCAGTCTGCTGGTACTCGGCTGGAGCGAGGGAAGATCAAATCCAGCCGGTAAGGTGGGAAGAGCAGTGCATGTCCTCGGTGCGCGGAGGTGCGCTGCACTGGGCGATGGCAAGGAAAAGCGGTGGTTTAAAGCCATTTCGTTACCTGTCTGCCAGCTCAAAATCGGGGCTTGACTCGCTATTTGGTTATGTGTGTATTCACTACAGAACTCAAATCATGCAAGCCTTCCTGGCCTGTGGAGTCATTTTACCTGTTTGATGGCTGTGAAGAATGAGGGGTTTTTACCCTTCGTTCAGTTGCTGTCTTTCCATCAGCTTCTTTTTTCCTTTTCTAATCCTGATGCTATGAGCCACGTGCTCAGCAGGCCCCTGGTGCCCCTTGTGTGCTGGGACACCGTCACACCTCGTGGTCTCCTATCATCTTGTTTTATAAAACAAATAATTGTAACTCTTCATCTCTGCTGTTGGCAATCCAGTAATCCGTTCTTTTCTTTAGAAGCTCTGGTAACCAAACACCCCTCCCGCCCTTTTTTTTTTTGTGTGTGTGTGTGTGTGAAGACTCTTAAGTTTCCAGAACTGGAAAAGCTCTGTCTGATGTCAAGCAAGAAATATTTCCCTTTCTTAACAGAGTATGATAGAAAAGAAGGATAAAAAACAGGTTTGTTATCTAAAGGTTCCCAAGAGAAATAACTGCCTTTTCACAACAAATTCTATTTAAAGTTATTCTCCTTTTAGACTCATTAGTTACAATATTTTCTTACTGCTGTCATCTTGGTGCTAGTCAATAGGTATGATAAAGTTAATATATAATAATAGCTGTCTTGAGAATGGTATTAGTAATATTTTTACATCTACAAGTGATACTGAGTCATCAGTGACAGCAGCTTCTCAAATTAGCAGATGGTGGCCCTATAAGAAAACATGTTTTCACGCCTTACCCCTCAATTTATTCCCAGACTGAACAAAGATAACTAGGTAGTAGCATCTGTTGATGTAATATTTCCTGTTAAACTCCATCTGCCTGCCAGATCTGAAGATGTTCAAACTATGGTATATCTAAGGTACAAGAGGTATAATTAGAATTTTGGCGTATCACAAACTGGAGCTGGTTTTAATTATGGAAGATGGACATTTTTGGAGAGCTCTGAGAAGAAGTAATAGAAAATGTAGTGAGTAGAGAGATGATGCTCAGCGGTTGACTTTGCTACCTAGATTATTATTTGCATGCATGCAGTGCAAATGTAAATAAATGTTGGTCTTGTCTAAAGCCAAGCCCTTTCTTGCATGTTGGGCCTGTATAATTGTCTGTATTGTTCCCGCAGAAGGGAGGTGGAGAGAGGCTTTCAGAATGGGTCAATCCAATTTCTCTGCCTGCAAAGATTGTACCGTGGCATTTGAACCTAGCTTGTAGGTGTGACAGGCTAAGCAGGCTTTAGATCAGGTTTTGCTGTTTACCATTCTGTTATCACGAGCCCGTAACACAGTCACTGAATAATTTTTACCCATCTTTAATGTAAAAAATGATAAAAATAAGACTGTGAGGTTATTTTCTCATCCAGAATTATAAGGGGCTCTGAAGAGGACCCTGCTGCCAGCCCCGGCCCTGCCTGCCAGGGTCAGACGTGGGACGGAGCCTGGGGGTGAGGGCACTGCCCACGCTGGGGTCCCCCACAGGTCCTCCCCAGCTCAGACCCCCGATGTGGCCAGCCCCGATCCTGCTGCACCCTGACAGCCACCTCTAAAGCCTCCTGATGGTTGTTTGAAAACCTCGCTTTACTGTGAGAGTGAAGACTGGACGCCTAACCCACAGTTGGACCTTTAGGGTGGGAACTCAGCGGGCTCTCTCATACTGTGTGCTTTCACATCAAACTTCCACTGTTACTCAACTCTTCAATTTTCGGTATGATTTCAGCGGGGCGGGGGTTGGCTTTATTCCTCCTTCAGAGAACTCACCAGGCGCACAGCCGCCAGCTGCAGGAGCGGGCCCCGAGGTGAAGGCCGTGCCCAAGGTGGTGAAGGCCGTGCCCAAGGTTGAAGAAGGCCGTGCCCGAGGTGGTGAAGGCCATGCCCAAGGTGGTGAAGGCTGCGCCCGAGGCGGAAGAAGTCTGTGCCCGAGGTGAAGGCCGTGCCCGAGGAAGCCCCGTCCTCCGCCGCGGACCCAGACGCGCTGCTGGGGAGAGGCCGCTGCAGCCTGGTGCCGCTTTCCCCCTCGCCTGACACCAAGGCCATTGCGGTGACACCTCCTCCTCCCTTGGACCCCGCAGACCGGAGCTGGGAGGAGGCAAGCAAAGGGCTGTCGCTCAGTGCCGGCGCCCCGGGGCGCGCAGGGACTGCATGCGGAGGCGCAGGCCTCCCTGAAGTGACGGGACCCGGGAACCCCCCGCTCCTCCACCTGCTCTTGCCTGCCCCTCGCCTGACACCAAGGCCATTGCGGTGACACCTCCTCCTCCCTTGGACCCCGCAGACCGGAGCTGGGAGGAGGCAAGCAAAGGGCTGTCGCTCAGTGCCGGCGCCCCGGGGCGCGCAGGGACTGCATGCGGAGGCGCAGGCCTCCCTGAAGTGACGGGACCCGGGAACCCCCCGCTCCTCCACCTGCTCTTGCCTGCGGGGCTGCTTTCAGTTCTCTGGTTCCGGAGATCTTTGCTGTTGGTCTGGGTTTCTCAGTGGTGTTAGAACCGTCGCTGTAACTCGGGCATCAGTTTTGGTGTCAGAAGTTTATTCTTTCCTTCCTCCCATCAGTCAGGGGGGGCGGGCGGGGAAGGGAGGGAGCAACATGCAAAACTGACTGACATTTAGGGGACAGCTTTGACAGGAAAAAAAAGGAGAGATGAGACATTTCAATAAAATCAAAATATTTTGCTGTTGGACTGTTGTTGGCATAATGTCTGTGCTTTGAGGTTGTCTTAGATGTATTTCTTCATTAGTGAAAACGATGGTTTGAAACAATCCAGAAAAAAAACAGGTTGGTTTTATTTCATTTTCCCAGCAAGTTACACAGATTCTCCAAGCTCTAATAGTAATAATAGCAATGCCCTTCACCTTGTCTACTTCTGATCCTGGCCTGCGTTCTCCATTGGAATCCATCAGCCTTTAGCCGGAATGCCTGCTGATGAAACAAGCCAAGTTCATCTTGGAGCCTTTCGGGGAGGGGGTGTGGTACGAGTAATAATAATTAAAAGTTCAAATCGCTTCTCGTAGAAGAGATTCTTTTTCCCCCCAACAGACTCTGCAATGTTCTGTTGTCCCTAGGTGGATGTGGATACACATGAACCCTGCAAACAAAGACCAAGGAGTTGTGTGACTGTCAACTTCCTTTGCTTTTAATGTGCTGGTAAGATCCCGTCTCTCCAAGCGTGGGTTTTGCCTGCCCGGAGACCACCACAGCCACCCTCTTTTGCAGGTGAAGCTGACTGAATTGCACGAACATGGCCAGCCCGTGCAGCTGGGCGCAGGACTGGCAGCTGGCCCTCTTTGTTCATTAACAACGTCGTTTGTTGCCCGTGAGTCTGACTGTTGTTTCTGCCCTTGATGTAGAAACGATACAGGTGAGATCATTCGTGGAGAACGTAGCGCAGTAGCTCAAGAGGAATAAATGATACTTTCCATCACGAAGGAAGGCTACAACAGTATTTTTAGGGGTTAGTTACTCAGTCCTAGAGGAGGCTTTTTAGGACTGCGGCTCCAATGCGCGTGTGTGTCCGCCGGACATGTCGTGCCTGGGGAGGCTGGGGACCGCTCCATCAGACCCATTCACAGGAACTCTGTTCTGGTGTTCCTCCAGGTGTGTGCACACACCCCTCTCACACACAGACACATACAGGATAACACGTGGTTAATGCCAGTAAAGCTGTAATTATTTCTCTAATTGTTTGGTTCCGCTGTGGAAATCCCTTTGACACAAAGGCTGAAGCCCTTACCCGGGCTGCCGGCTGCCACCTGAGCAGCTGCCGGCCCAGCCACCAGCTCTCGACGTTCTTCTGCAGAGACGTGCTCCCGCGTCCGCTGCCTCTCCACCCGCCCTGGGCCTCTTCTCATCAGCAGGATGCTGATTTTCTTTTCCTGGCAAGAATCTGGGTAACAATGTGAATTTCCAGTACTGGACTATTAAGGTTATGGTATGTAAGGAGTGTTTTTGAGAACTGCGATTCCACTAAAATGTGGTGAAAAGGAGGTCTTCCTGCGCAGCCAAAACCTCCGAGCGCTCCCTCGGGGCTGCAGCCCCGCGGGTGACGCCCGCCACCGCGGGCCGCGATGGCAGGGGGAAGGAGGCAACGCAGAGGGATGGCGACAGCATGGCGAGGTCCGGGATGGAAGGAAGCCACGGACACTGAGCCCGGGGCGTAGGCAGGCATTGGTGAGGGAGCAGCAGGTGGGTGGGAGCATAATTTCTGAGACAGAGGTTTCTGAGAGGCGAAGGGACAAAGAGGAAAGATACCCCGGGTCTGAGATGGTGGATTAGCCCCCGCAGACAATGTGTGCAGATGCTGGAGAAGCCGATGCCCACGACGTGCTTGTAATCTCCCTCAGCAGCCTGCCATTAAGCACAATCTAATCAGGGCTGCAGCAGGTGCAGCCAGACCCGATATTGTCACCAGTGACAGCAACGGATGTCTTTCCGACGGCTGATGGTTAGCCGCCGCGCTGGACGGGAAAACACGCTAATTTAATGGGGAGACAACCAGGCCAGAGCAGCTGGGGGGGGCGTGCGGCCGCCCCACCTTGCATCCCACGGGGAACACTGTCACCTGGGGACCCCTTCCAGCGAGGTAACTACCCTCTATCTCCCTCTTCTATGTGAACGCACCGAAAGAGCCTCAGCGCCTGCCCTTCCGTACAAAACGGGGACAGCCACCAGGGACTGCTCATCTGCCTCGAAGGCGGCGGCTAAAGCTACGAGCATGGGCTGCCGCTGAAGGCCGAAGGCCGCAGGGCTGGGTCCGTGCTTGGGCTGGATGCCCCCGGTTCATCCCCTCCCTGCTCTGGAGCCTTCGATCCTCCCGCACCGTCTGCCTCCCTTTGTCAAAGGGGAAAGGGGTGTTTCCAGAGCTGGGCACGCCAGGCGAGCGGGGTGGCGTGCCACGGGGCGATGCGTTATGCGAGCACAAGCGTCTCCCTAACCCGGACGTCTTGTAAAACATTTTTGCTGTTTTAGGCCGTTGGGTATTTTTAAGAACTTGCAGTGCTCGCCAGGCAGGGAGCAGGCGTTTCCAGCGCCGTGCCCCTCCCTCTCACCATGCCAACACACACAAATTACCTACGATGGAGTGCGCATACGCGGGCAACGCCAAAGCGCAGCTATGCTTTAAGCTGACTGGTAGGGACAGCAGACGTAGCTTTGAGGTAGAGGACCGCTTGCAGCAGACCTTAGGTGAAGCTGGTGGTGGAAGGAAGCCAGCGAGCCGTTACCGCTATTGGCTCCTGTTGTTTGAGTCTGCAGACCTTCCCTAGGGTCCCTCTGGATGGTGGCTACAGATACTCGTTTCCCTCAGGAGTTTCTACCAAAAGAAACTTGCCCTGTTTTATTCATAGTTGTCCACTTAACTCTTAGGTAAACTTCCGAAACCTTCTGCAGGCCTGTGAGTGAGCGCAGGGCCGACCCCCGGCCTGTCTTCCTCGTGCAGCAAACGCTTCGGGCAAAGGCTTGAGAGCGTGCAAGGGGTACGTACTGTGTACGGGTACGGGCTGGAAAACCCGAGCTTTCAGGTTTTTCTGTGCTACCTGTTTGTAAGCATGCAGCCTAAATTACGCTACAGAAGGAAGAGAAGCGTGAACATATATACGTGTGCATATCTGTACATAGACTACACACGTCTGTAGTTCTACGTGCCCTTAAGCTTGGTCCTCGCGTGCTGCCGTCAGCCCGTGAGTAGGGCAGAGGCAGGGGGTTGCTCCGGCTCCCTGCTGCCAGCCTCCGGGGGCACGGGAGGGCCCCGGTGGGAGCCGGCCTGGCAGCTTGGTGGCTGCATCCTGCCGAGCAGCTGCCGCGGGGGTACTGCAAGTCCTCTGCGCACGTGGAAGCTGATGGTTGCATGTCCATGCATGGTTTGCATGTCCAGAGAAGGGCAACGGAGCTGCCTGGCAGCTTGGTGGCTGCATCCTGCCGAGCAGCTGCCGCGGGGGTACTGCAAGTCCTCTGCGCACGTGGAAGCTGATGGTTGCATGTCCATGCATGGTTTGCATGTCCAGAGAAGGGCAACGGAGCTGGGGAGGGGTCTGGAGCACAAGTCTGATGGGGAGCGGCTGAGGGAACTGGGGGTGTTCAGTCTGGAGAAGAGGAGGCTGAGGGGAGCCCTCATCGCTCTCTACAGCTACCTGAAAGGGGGTTGTGGTGAGGTGGGGGTTGGTCTCTTCTCCCAAGTAACCAGCGACAGGACGAGAGGAAATGGCCTCAAGTTGTGCTGGGGAGGTTTAGATTGGGTATTAGGAAAAATTACTTCAGAGAGAGAGTGGTCAGGCATTGGCACAGGCTGCCCAGGGAGGTGGTGGAGTCACCATCACTGGAGGTGTTCAAAAAACGTGTGGATGTGGCACTTCAGGATATGGTTTAGTGGGCATGGGTGTGTTGGGTTGATGGTTGGACGCAACCCGATACAATTCTCTGCCAAGAAGCTTTTCTGACACTTGAGTTTCAGTTTGTTTTCCTCAGCGTCGGCCCCCTCCCCTCCGCCGCCACACCGCGCAGCCCTGCGGCTCCCTCGCTGCGGCCGAGCCCCCACAAACACCGAAAACCAGGTCGCACAAGTGCTGCAGCCCCGGTTTGGGTGACGGTTTGCTAATGGCTGCATATGTAGGGGTCTGTTCAGTAGGGATCTTCATGGCAGCAGAAAAGGAAGTTTTCAACAGAGAAAGTAGTGTTGTTACACAAACTAAATGGAATTTGTATAATCCTGACTCATCTTCTATAGCCTGTGGTGGTGATGAATCAGATGTCCTTCCTCCAGCAGGAGATACCAAGTACCAGCACCGAACGTCTGAGATTGCTTGAAAGACTCCCAGGCTGTGCTGGCTGCAAATCAGCAAGCTGCCTTTATTTTTATTTTTGGTTCAACTGCAGGAAGAACATCATGAGCAGCTCGAAATCGCAACCACAGACAGGCTAAGCTGCTGCTAACATCCTCATCCACAAGGACAGCGTTTTCTGAAGTAAAGAGAAGTAGCACAAAAATCACTCTCGCTGGAAACAACTCTGCACCTAAATGAGCTGCTTCCAGCTGCAAAGGTTTCTTAGTTGGCTGGTAGTGGCTTTCGCCTAGTTCTTCTGCTGCCTCGCTCAGAGTCCAGCTCTGGATGTTCTGGATTCCCCTTTATCCTTCTGTTATTATGGCTTGTTCCATTTTGCAGGCTAGACTATGGAAAGGCAGCAGTAAAAACGCTTGAAGTGATGTAGTGAGTGGTTTGGTGGGATATATACTCAACTACACCAAGGTTTTCTATTCTGAGAAGATTGTATTAGATACTGCCTAACCCAAAACTTAAGTCTTGCAAAAACACTTCCTCTCCTCGGACGGTTTGTAGGACCCCAGCTTGAGAGAAGGTGCACCCGGGGTCAGAAAGTGCCCTGGCGAAACGCCACCTACAGCTCCTATAGGGAGTGCCTAACGAGGCCGTCCCGTGGACTCCAGCATCGAGTGAGCCAGGCAGTATTGTACGTGACACTTAACGGATATTATGGCAAGAAATCATCTCCCAACCCCGTGTTTAGGCTGAGCTCTATCCTTTCGCTCACAGCGCTGTGTAAACGCAGGTGAACATACAGCATTCAAATAGCTGTTGATAGCACCATCTGCAAAAGGCTAATGGCTCATTCATTAAGCAGTGGGAGCCAGCACAGCCACGGTCTAATCAGATATCATATGATGAATAATTCAGAAATAATCCTCGTATACTTGAATAAATATCAGGCGAAGGAAGGAAAAAACCCCGTACATATGGCATGTTGAAGGAACAAAACAGGCATTTCTCAATGTCCCAGGCTGATGAGCTTTGTTACACTGGATGTTAATCACGCAGGTGGCAAATGCTTGAAGAGAAAGCTGACTGAGGGGTTTCTGGCCCAGCATTTGGAAGGTGTTAGTAAGCAGAAAAGACCATAGTGCTCACAGGAAAATCCATTAGCCATCGTTTTGCCACATGCATGTGGTCCCGTTGCGTGACTTGCTGGCGACACAGCTGGAGGATGGAGTTGGCGAGGTGACGGCTGGGAAAGCCCCGGGCTGGCTCTGGCCTTCTGCAGTGCTGTTCATGCTGCTGATCGCCTCCACCCCGTGCGTGCTGTCCTCGCGGCTCCTGCCCGCACCCCGCACCCCTCCCACTGGAGCGTTTTACCCTTAAACTACTTGTTTCGCTGGAGTATGCAGCGTGGTGTGTTCGCAGTACGGACCAACCAGGTAATTGTTCAGTGGGGCCCTTTCACCTTCCTTTTCTGGCTGACATACCT
>NW_010538820.1:0-28955 GCF_000687285.1 Phaethon lepturus
CCCGGCTTTCCCACGCCGAGTTGCGAAACCTGTCGCTGCTGAACGGAAGGGTTTGGGGTAAAATTAGTAAGTTTAATTTCAATAAGTTCGAGGCGCGCGGTTGCTTAGCAGCTCCCGGCATGAGATGGAGCAGATGTTTGAAGCTGTCGTGGGTGCCAGAACTGCTCCCCGCCAGCCCGAAGTGAACTAAATCGATGTTTGCATAGGTGAGGCGGTGCAGGAAGTTGCAGGTCTTGGGAAAGGGAAAGGGTGGGCTACGTCTCCGCGCGTAGTTAATCTCTCATCTGGAGGAAATCCTTGTGCTTTCGTCTGTGGAAGAACGTAGTTCATGGCCATCCCCTGCTCCGGGTGCTTCATCTATTCCTACCAGCTTAATTTCCCTTACATACGGCTGCTCGATCCACTTCCAGTAACAGATATTAGTTAGGATTTTCTTGCTTTGCTTTGAACACAATTATTTCTGAGAGGTTTTTCTTATTTAAAAGTAAACGTTAATTATTACATTCAAGTAATAAGCATACCTTTGCAGGTTTAGCATGTTAAAATTTCTCTACCATTCACATGCCGGGTTCAGTTGGCCAGTGCTGCAGCAGCAGAGGGAGTTTCAGGGTTTTAGGGGCTTACTTGATCACTCTGACTTCTGAACCCAAGTGTCTGTCAGGAGTGATCCTGCCTAACAGATATGAGCTAAAGGATGTGTTTTACCAAATTGTTGTGCTCATACAGGAGACTTGTACTCCAGACATGGCAAGGGCTACTTGGCTATACCAAATGCAGTGCTGATTTTAATTGAGGTATTGTTTCCAGGAAAAAAATCCTATTACTGAAGTATTCAGGCATCAGTGTTGATCCAAAGCAATGTCAGTAGTTGATGTGCATTTGAGCATTTCTGCAAATTTTCACTGATGTAAATAAAGCATCCTAACTGAACTACTGCAAATTCCTATCTTTCTGAAATAGAAGTGAGGTTCCTTTTAGTTTGTACATTGGAAAATTACTCGGCTTGATAATTGTAACAATATAATCACACTTCTAACACACAACAGAAATTCCCTATTTATGAGGAAAAGCATCAAAATGGGGAAGTCATCTGTGTGTGCATTTGTTGTGCTTTGAGAGAAATACACCCGGTGAAAAATAATCCAGGGGAATTTTGCCTGAGCATAGCTGTATTTGAGGGGAGAAAGCAGGAAATAAGACAGGAAAAATTAAACCTTGTCGTGACATACAGCTATGGCTTAACCATTGTGAGTATGGACTCTCATTTTCATTACCAGCATTGTGATTTGGAGACACTTACTCATGTTAAGCAGCCCAGTGCCTACAGACACGTTTCTGTCAGTGTGTTTAGATGGCAGAGTCCTGAGCACGTTTGCCCATATGGTGGTAGCTTCTGCCGTTACTCATGTTAGTGAAGTGATGCAAGTGGATAGGTTCTCAGTAGGGGAGCTTCAGCACTAGAGGTGACACCAGTTTTTCCGACAGATGCCATGAACTGAGTCCAAAATTGCGTAGGTCTTCCATACAGAGACAGAGGAGGTAGGACCAAGTGGCTTGATTGTGGTGTGATATACAGTTTTGCAAATATGGAGACGTTCCAGACGCAACTCTGTGTATTCATACAGTGATTTGTGATTCAAGTAGTTGTTTTCTTAAGCTGCAGTCAGTACTGCTTGACAGTGGCAACTGGCTAGTTCGGGGCTGATGGTGAGCCACAGAAGTCTCAGGATTGATTACTGGGTTTTATTGTGGATGTTTCTTCAGCCCAGCTGCAGCATAGTTGGCTGCTTGGAATACTTTTTTTTTTTTAATTTTATTTTTCCCTTCTCTGAAAACAGTTGAATCCAAAACTGCTGTTTAAGATTCTCCATTTAGCTTCCTCCATTGAAGATGATCTTGAAACCCAAGTTACTAGAGATAACCACACAATATGTGGTATTGCGGTTAAAGGAAATGGTTAACACTTCTTTTTAATAAGAGGAAGTGAGAGATGAAGTATTTGTAGCTGCCTTACAGATTGCTGTAGATGCTGTCTAGGGAGTAGAGATTTTAAAGGATTAGGAATCTTCTTGACTGTTAGAAACCAAGCAGGAACTTTTTACTTCCCAAGAAATTACAGAAGTTGTTAAAAGCAGTTAAAACTTGATATTTATTCATCATCTTCCCACATAAATTTCAATTTTGATGTCATTGTGCTTATAGCTGTTAATTGTTCATTGCTTCCTGTTTACTGGCCTTCTGTGCTGCTGTTGTCTTCTGAAATAGTTTAAAATTTGTTATTTTTAAGATAGAGTATCTGAATGTATGGGTTTTTGCCTCTGAGAGTGAGATGGAAAATAGGAAACTAAGGTAATAGTGGATGATGAGACAAAACTCACATTTGGTCTGTATGGATGTGGATTTTTTTGTTGCTGCTGTTATTCTGAAGGGTGACTGTTAGCTCGCTGCTTTCAGCTGTCTTGTGTACTGGGACCAGTATTAGTCCTGAACTTAGAAATCTTACTGTTGCAGGTTCAGTCCTGGTTTGTTCCTTCTACTTTTTAAGAATTTGTCCTCAATTATCCAGGCTAGCAACTGTATTATTGTTTTCCCATGTAACTCTTTTGTCATTACTTGCCTACAACTAAACCTCTCTAAATCAAAGAGAGAAGAGTTTTTTTCATGCCATCCTGGCTCAAGTGAAGCTTGGATTTTGTGGTTACCTCTCAGAGCTGACTGAGACTGTGTTGGTAAGCTTTGTGTAACGCTGCCAGTACTGTCAAATAAGTGTATTTGTGCCAAGAGTCGTGGCAGAGAAATAATCTTGTTTTCTGTGGGCCTGTCTTTTGTTTGTTTATAAAGCCCCTGCATACCAGGAAGTACTTACAATAAGATATTTCATCTTAGAGTACCTGAAGGATCGATTTAGCCAGAGCAAATCAAGAGAGCATGATTTTGATGAATGTCAAAGCGGTGCTACTTCGAACGGAACTGCTAGGGATAAAAGTTAAAGTTTTTAATTATTTAGAGTATGTGTTATTCAAACATGATGATTCTGTTATTTAGCATTAATTGCTTTGCTAGCAATGTTCTGTTGCTCTTCAGGGTACTGGTTTTACATTTGTGAGCAAAATTTTTTCTTAAAATGTCATTAACAAATTCTTCTGACTTTTACAACTCTGATGATTACATAGTATGTGAAAAATGCGAATCTTAAACCAATTCTTAGATATGAACTGCATAACCAAACTGAAGTCATAGATAAGGAACAGAATATTTGCAGAGGCTTTAACTGACTTTATCTTTACCGTTCCAGGTAATGTGGTCCCAGTCTTATTGTGAGCACCACATAGCTTAGCATGAAGCGAGATTTAAAATCATTCGTCAGGTGATGTAATTGCCAGTTAGTTCTTTAAAGATGCAATAGTGGGAATATTGGATTTTACCTGTATTGAGGATGTTACTTGTTAGCCATTTTAAAGACTGAGTACTCTCTGTCTTCCCTATTTTCTCTTCTGCAGCAGTTAAAGTACATACTCTTTTTGAAAAGAGCAAGAGAAGGCATATGCTGTGAGGGAAGGAGGAGGACTGCATCAAGACTCCTGTGGTAAAACGATGACGAGTTGACCAGATCAGCCAAGGCTGAACAGAAGTCAAATCTTACTTCACTGACCTTTTATGCTGCTTGTGAGATTGGGGTGAAGAAAAAGATCTCGGAAGCTCTGAAACTGGACTGGAGAGGACTTGACAAAGTCTAAACATGGCAGGGACAGTTCTAAAAGCCAGTTGATTGATTAATAGAACCAGTCGATAAAGTGTAGTGTATTTTGCTCAGGCACTAGAGCAGTTCTTCAGGAAAAAATAGGAGAGATTTTAGGTGATTGGCAGAACATGGAGAAGTTTCCAGTCTGCAGAGCTCTGAAGTTTGGAAGGCTGTAGTATTAGATCACCCTTTTGACGCTGAGCTCTGTGCTGGAGCGCAGAGCTTTGAGCTGAGGGGAAAAGCTCACAAATAATCTAGTTTTGAATTGTAAGGTTGGTATTGGAAAGAACAGATAATGTCTTCGGGTCATCAGGAAGTGTCTTAGGGTGGGGCAGTATTGCTTCCAGTGCTTGATAGATGTCAGCAGTTCTTAAAGGTTAATATGACAGTATATGTTTGTCTGTGTCTGTGATCTTGGAGGAATGGCTCAGAATACTGTCTTGCTGAAAAGAGGAGGAAGCCCCAAATAAACTCACAGTCAGTGCTGGCAATAAAAAGAAAAAATTAAAAAATTCCTTTGCTCAGGAAGCAAACACAAACTGATAATACCATGTCGCATTTTTTTTTTTTTTTAACTCAGAAAAGCAACTAATTTTGTAAGGAAACAATAAGACTTTCAAATACATTATAAAAATATCCCATGATATCTTCTAAAGCACAGAGGGAGAAAACCAGGTGGATTTATCCTTTTGCATCAAGTGTATGTGTCTAGAATTACCTTGCGTTTTTTTCTTTGTGTATAGATACCGATCACCTGCCCCCCCCAGCTACTGTTCACTTGGCCTGCTGTGTGTTGACCCAAAAACAAATTCAGTTTTATTTGCAAGAGATTTTTAAGGTCACGTGCAGAGGAGATACAGCTAAAAAGTCTTTAACAGTTCCCGTTTTAGATTCACAATAGATGGGACATTCCCATTGCCTTGCGTTCTTTTATGAAGGTGTTAATTTATAAATACACGTTTTGGGAAAGTTTTGTGGCACTGAAGCTTCTCTTAATTTCTTTTCTTTGTGTTTTACCTCCCCATATTTGATTAATAGAAGCAATCGCTTACTTAAACAGGTGCTACAAACACGAGAACAATGTGAATTTATCACTGTATGGATAGTGTCAAACCAAGTGTATGTATTTCATTGGTGAGGTGACAGGTCACTCTAATATGGACAACTTAGTAGAAATTTTACACGTTGACCTTAGCAAGGCTGCTGACATTACCTCATCTGATTGTTCTCACAAAGTCTAAGGAAGTACAGTCTGGATGAAATTGTAATGATGAAAGCAGATGGATAACCATATTAGGGAATGGTTACGAAGATCTCATTGTCAGACTGAAGTTCAGCAGAGTCTTGTTGGGGTGTGTCTTACCTCTCGTTCCAGTCACTCTGTGTATGAACAACATAGATGATGACTACAGTGTGCTTAATAAATTTGTAGGTAGGAAACTGGGAGAAGCTACAGAAATAATGAAGAACCTAATTGGAATTCAGTTTGCACTTAACAAATTGTAGGTATGGTCTGGTAAACTTGGAGGTGGCTGAGCAAGCACAATTGTAAGCTATTTTGTGCTTAGTGAAATTTAAAATACAAAATGAGAAGTAAGGAGACAGCGAGTCTGCAGAAAATAGCTGGGAAAGGTTAGGGATGTGCCAGGGCAAACATGAGCCAACTGAGTTTTGCTGTAAAAAAAATCAGGGGCGACATGAGGTTTTATAAATGTGTGGGCAAGATAGTCTGAAGACAAAGGAAGTAATCCTTTTGCTCTGCATGACATGCATTGGGACTCGTGTATCTAAAATGTATCTAATTCAACACACTTTTCCAGAAAGATGTGGACAAAATGGAGAAAGTCCAGAGCACAATAATAAGAAAGACCAGTGATGCAAAAAATTTTACCTGTTAAGAAAATGGGAACATTTTTTTTAAGTACGTTAATAAGTGATACAAGTTTGTAAGTATTTAGGACTGCTGTGAGGGGAATAGTTTGTGCAATTCGGTGTGGCCACAGAGATCAAGAGGTGATGGATGAAATTGTAGTGAGAAAAGTTCAGTTTAGATCTTAGAACTTCCTAATGAAAAAGGTCATTAACTATTGGAAAAGACTGTGAGAATGTTTTTGAATGTAACCTGTTGGAGACCTGTAAGGAAAGATTTGGCAGGCATCTCCCAGGAGCAACGTAAATACAGTTGATCTTGCTTTTGAACAGGAAAGTAGGGTCAGCAATTTCTTGAGGTCCTTTCTAGCCATTTCTGATTTCACATGAGTTTACATTTTAATGGTTTGGATCTCTGAGTAGAGATACACTAGGATTTAAAGTATATACGGTGGGATTCAAGAAACAGCAAATAATGAACGATGGTGGGGAAGACATCTTGCTTAGCTCTAGGAAACATTGGACTGACTTTTAACACCTTCTTATTAATATAAAGAAAAGATTAATAATTAATATTGAAGTGCATTATCTTTCAAACTTTTGAACCTTTGTGCATGAAAAGTGCAATAGCTGTTAAGTTTATCAGAAATTTGAGCCATATTTTGGATATGTCCAAGGCCTACAGAGACTGTCCAAAACATTAGTTAACTAGAGACTTTCTTTTGATTCCAGATCCTGGTTGGATCATGGGAACAGTACAGTTCTGGTTGAATCTGTTGGCATAGATTGCATATCAAAATACAAGTTTACCTTTTGTGCAAGTATCGTTTAAGTAACTGCAAACATCAGTCATGTAACTTACTTGGCACAAGATTACCCAAGTGGTACTGGTGTAGGGCAGTTACATTTTAGCCATCAAAAGTATTAACTATACACTAATAGTTAGTCCATGTATGACCAACTAATTCTTATGTCTGCGTAAGTATTAAGAGGGACGAGGCTTCATTCATAAACCTTATCTGGGACCAAAACCTAAAATACAGCAAAGCAGTTGTGGTAACCTTCATCAGAGATGTTAAGGCAAATGTAGTGTGAACCGTTTCCTTACGTATTCATCATTCAAAGCAGCTCTCTATTGATTATTCACTTCTCTCCTTCTCAGTAGTTTTGCTTTTTGAAAATTATAGATTGTCAGTTGGAAATCTCATTATTTTAAATGCATGACAGAGACAAAGGATAAATAATACATTTTATCCTACAGAAATCTAGAGTTAATGATGGACCTGTCTCTTTGAATGTTTCTTTACAGAAGCTTTTCCCATTTTTTTAATACGAGAAATCTTAGTGTATCTCCATTTACTGATGAAAATAACTAAGTCAGGGGATGGCATATTTTTTGCTGTCATTGAAATTCCATCAATTTGCTGGTTAAATTCACAGAGTTTTGTAGTGCAGATTCATTTGTAAATGAAACTTGAAGGTGAGGTGATTTGTTGACTATGATTATTTCGGTATGTGTTGTCACAGTCCAGTGGAACTGTGCTCAGCAGTGTTTTATCCCAAGTCTGCATTAGCAGTAAATCAAGATCTCTTGAAGTAATAAAAACATGTTAAATTGCCTCAAAATATGACTTGTTTTATGATCATCTGCTGAGGTGGGAGGTTTGGGGGATGAAAATGACCCTGCTTCTCTTTTATTGGGAAACAGCCCTGCTAATCATTTGGAATATGTTGGGCCTAGCAATGAAAAGAAGGACATAAAAGGTAGTACCATCATCATCAATCATCCTACACCACGTAACTCAGGTAGTACTTCTCAGTGTTCTTGAGCAAGGGCAAGTGGCAGGTCTATGTAAAAGGCATCAGTGAAGTTTAGGTGTTCTAAATGCAAGTTTGCATCCTGTATACTGTGCCATGGCACTGACTTTTGACAATGCTTGTACCTGAACATTAACTTCCCTTTATTCATTTCACATTAGCTGGACATATGTAGTAATTTTGTTGATGGAAGTTGATTCCCCCCCCTCGCCTCCAACAGCCTCTGCCCCCAAGTAGGAAGTAAGATGTGTGTGATTTTTGCAGTGATAGCTGTATAACTGTGTTGGGGCAAAAGGTCTCTTTGCTGTATCTCTTAATACTGGTGCGTTCTGAGCCAAAGGCAGTTGTACTGGATTCTCTGTTCTCCTTTAGAGGCTGCTTATCTTAAATGTAGACCTTAAGCAGATTTTTGTTGTTGGACGTTTTCTTGTTGGCTGCTTCTGAATGAGTACAACCTAGAAAGTGAAGCAATGTAGTATTCTTCATTTTCAAAGTGGAAATAGTATAGAAGAATCTAATAGCATCTAGTGAAGAACAGAGTCTGAATTTTGTTTAATAATAATAATTTAGTTATGTAGATTATTAGGGTAGGTAGGAAAATGCTGCTTTAATGCAAAATGTATGGCATAGTAAAACATCTCTAAACAGTACATGTAGTCTGATCTCTCTGAAGTTTGATGGCCTGTGCGTATGATAGCAAATGAGTATTCCGAAAAATGAATCTCTCAGCTGTAGCAATCATATTGTTCTTGTTAAGAGTCGAATGATGCACAGAATCGGATCAGGAAAATCGGTTCACTTAGTTGAGAGCTTATCATAGCAGGATACCATTCTAAAGTGCTGTGGAGAGAAATGCTTTGTAACTTGATAGAAATTCAGTGCCCGAGCCCCCCTCCCCCTTTTTTTTTTTTTTAATTCCTTAGATTAGTCTCTAATGGTAGCTTTGCATCATCTTTTTCAGCATAACTGCTTGACAGCTGTTTAGTAATGTACAAAGGAATTTAGAGATGACTGCTGGGAGATTCTTTCAGTGTAATATTTTGGGGCTGAAGCAGCTGGAATCCCATAGCTTCAGAGCTGTATTCCATGAATGCTGCACTAGTAAGAATATTTTTTAATTCTTGAATTTCTTTTTAATGCTCAAAAAATGTGGCCATTCCGGTGTTTTGTTGTTTTTGGTTTTTTAAAAGATAAGAAATGAAGAAAGGTTATTGTAGCCCAGTTAGGGGGGAAAAGTGATATCTGAGGATGACTGAGAAAAAGGGCTACTGCATTTGGCTCATTCTTAAAATTCTATTCGAATGCTAGAGCTGTATACAGCAATGTGATCTTTGTATGTTGTACCTTGATATTTCTGCCTATTACAGTACTGACAAGGGGATTTTGTACTGACTAATACAACTATGAAAAGCAAAAGCTACCTTTCTTATCCCAGACCATTGCCCTCAATGTCTTTATTCTTTCTGCAGTGCAAAATTGTGTTATGTGCCTTATCTCAGTTTCAGGCTTGTGCGCAAGTACTAGGATTGGGCTTTGTATTTTCATTCTTTTATGCTTTCTAGAGTAAACCGTAGTGAGCTTGAGCTTCATAGGTCTGTTTGCCCTTTTAGGAGAGGTTTAGGTTATGTAGAGTGTTTTACATGTGATGCTGAATGCAGGTAACGGATGGTATGGATGAAAACTATATTGATGCAACAACAGCTAGTAATTGAGTTACACCAGTTCTTAGAAAGGAGCTGAGCTGGTGTGGAATATGGGAAGGGGAAGGAGAAGGCAATGACCCACTCGTTTGGTGGTGTCTGCTGTCCTCTTTCTATTCAGTCCACGTAGGTAGGCTTGTACAGCTTTTTAGAAGCTGGAATTTTGAAATGGATGAGGGATACCTTTAACCTTTTATATCTTGCAGCAGTTTTCTTTCTTATCTATGGATCAATCTTGTATAGTTTATTAGTAGGAGGAATTAGAGCTGCTTTAAGTGTGATGTTAGTAAACAAACAATGGGAAGGAGCAAAGCTCTTTCTTGCATATTCAGATATATTGAGGGTATTGCCATTTAGACTGAGGATATTCGTCATCTCTGGGAATCGCGTTCCTGAAGCCACGTGAGGATGTGCATGTCACTGCTTTCAGACATCTGTTTCCATGTGAATGATCTGTGTATAAGGGCTTGGTAGAACATAATTTTTAGTAAATATTTCAGAGAGGTGATTTATAGGAGGAAAAACGTCTGTTGCTAGGAAAAATACGGAGTGTATGTGGAAGTAGCGTTTGAATTCAGACTGAAAAAATTAGGAAGTAAACAGTGGCAGATTTCTTGTCTCCTATGTAACAGCAACCATATTGGAATTTAAACAGGCCACAAATATATGTTGTCTATTAAGCTGTTTTCTTAGTTTGTAATCCTTCTTTTAGTAGAGAAAGTTATATAATGTGTGGCAAGGACAGCAAATTGAAATAATCTGACACAGATTCTGATAAACCCATGACATCTAGTTAATTAAGACTTCATAAATTTGAGATACACATTGTTTATTTTTTTTATTCCTATTTACAGTATAATTTTTACTTTTGAAATTGTGTAAAGACCTTAAAGTGTCTACAGAACAGACCTTCTGTGGCATGTGTTGCTTGCTGTCATAAGAATATCAGAGCAACTATTTAATATCTAACTGATACTGTGGATGTTGCTGAATTTACTTTCATTATGAATTCCTCTTGTATTGTAGATATGATATTTTTAAACAAATCAGTGTTTTGCGGAAAAATTAGCAAATGTGAGAGTTCTGGTATTAGAGTAGTAAGTTAGCATACATGGTGGTGGTCATGTACTGCTGGTAGGAGTTTTAGAAACTTACAATAATGACTCTTGTGTTTTTTGTTTTTGTTTTTTTTTCTTGGCTACCGTTTCTTTTTCAGGTATGTAAAACTTCACTGAGTTTCTCTCCTTTTTCCCCCCTGTAGTTGCATGTCATGTTTGTATTTCTCTCCCTACCTAGTATTAGTTTGGAAATACTATTAGAAGTTACATATCTCGGCATATACGCAGCACTTTGCACAATAGTAAAATTCTAATAAGTACATTTAAGTTGTGAGTATTAGAATAATCACGGTCCAGTAGAAAGTATGCTGCTTAGAGTAACAGATCATCATAATGTTCTCTTGGATGTAGGTAATAGTGTATTAGTTCACATAAATGTAACATATTTTAGAATTTAAGATCAATTTGTTTATATGTAATTTTTCTCTCTTTTTATTACACTGCTTTCCCAGCAAGGACAAGTTTGGAAGGTTTGCAAAGCTTTTCACCTTCCCTTTGCCCGCTTGCCCGCTTTCAGAATCGGTCTCATACTTCATGACTTCTGTCTCTACAGTCCACAACTTGGTCATAGAAATCAATGTGGAAAAGTTTTTGAATGAGCTGTCATTCAAGTTCACTATGTTGTGTAGAAATGCCTAGCATGTAATTTAGTTTTGCATGAGACACAAAACTCCTTTGCAAATCCCTATGAGGACTATAAAACTAAATGAATATTTGAGAGAGAATACAATTTGAGCACGAATTTTGTCATGTCGATAATGCTGCTTTCAGTACCTTTCTCAAAACCAAATGATATAGCATGGCTTGCTAGTCAGAGTAGTTGAAGACAGCATGCGCTGTAACTGGCAAAAGTAGGGACTTCTGTCAGTCATTTGTCCACAAAAACTGTTCTTCTGATATGTCTATGTAAGTTATTTAAGAGACTTAGTACTTAGCTGTGACTTCTGTTCAAATCAAAATTTAATGAAATTACTTGATTGCTGCTTTTAAAGCACAGCCGATGCTACTCTAGGAGTAAAGAAAATGAACAAAACTTGAGTTCTTAATCTAAGGAAATAGGATATTTTAGGCATACTGGTGGTTTTATTGTGGGATGGAAAATTGTCTTGCAATTAACAAATTAAAGAAAAATTAAACGCAGATTGGTGGTGGGGCTTTTAGTTTTGTTTCACAAAGGATAGTTTAATCATTTAATGTGCCCAGCACTGTCCTCCACAGATGATGACATGTTTGAATTTTCTAACAGTTTATTAACTCCAGATGAATACAACACTACCTCAAACCAGGAATAGCATTAAAAGGAAACCTTTTTTTTTTCCCTCCTTTTAGGATTGATTTTTTTCCCTCACTGCTGTTCTGCACTAACTGCTTTGATACTTCCATGCATCTTTTTCAGTAGAAGAGCATCTCTGTACTGTTTCCCATTGCATATTTCAGCTGTGACAGTCCCTGCACTTTGCCTTTCATTTTATCACCTGCTCACTAAAACAAAAAAAGAATCTTTCTAGTTTGTTTTCAGATTTGCAACTATCACTTAGTTTCAGAGGGATGATTGTGTTTTTACTTCATTTTTTTATTGTATTTTTTTATAGGCATGTGGTGACCCCAAAGCCAAACCATCCTATCTTATTGACAAAAACCTGGAATCTGCTGTCAAATTCATAGTCAGGAAGTTTCCAGCAGTAGAAACACGCAACAACAACGTAAGTAACTAAATGGCTATATAAGTATTTTTCTCAATACCCTTCAGCACTTGTTGCTCAAATCTGTGAGGTTTTATGTGTTCTTACAAAGCATCTGATGCTGACAGTTGCAGCTGGAGTATAGTTGTTGATTCAAATGTCTGACAGGATACTTTACAAAGTAGTACCTCCAAAGAGTGAATATTATACTGTAATTCTGGATTGGTTTTGTTAGAGTAGGACACTTTCTGGTTTCCTCTTGCCTGCTTTCTTCTGTTCCATTTCAAAGAATTGTCAATGGGAAATAATCCTTGAAAAAATCATGCCTTACTTTGAAAGCAGAAATTCTTGGTGACCAGAAGGATTGCAGAAGATCGAAGTTGCATAACTTTATTTGTGATGAGACCTGACCAGCAGATCAATAAAAGGCACATGATTGCAAAGCGGGAAAATGTTTGTGCTTTACAGGTGCTCGTACCTTACAGGTGCCTTTGCCTATGGGGTCAGTCCCTGTGGGAATAAAGAATGCTTTAGTATGTAAGGACAAACCTTGTGAAGTACAAAAATACAGATCCCAAGGAAATATAATTGTTTCTGCTTCAGATGTAGTGAGTTCAGTTGTGGTAGGAAATTATTTTTCACGCTTCTGAGTGATTCAGTGTTGCTGAATTTTACTTTGTAGCCTTGTAGAGATAATTATGATTATTAGATTACAGGTAGGCTTTTTGGCAGGTGATATATACTTGTTTCTCTGTTTTAATTTGAAAGTTGAGGGAGAGATTTTTGTTTTACCTGCTTGTATTTCTTTCCGAAGATGGAAAGTGGAGGTAGGTGTTGGGTTTGCATGTTCCCTGCATGCAACTGCTTGCATGTGTGCTTGAGAGGTTTAGGCTTACTTTAAGCATTCAGATTCCTGCAGAATGGTAGTGGCAATAGCAGTGGGAATAACTAGTTTCTTTTACAATGCCATCTAGAATTTCTATGTAATGTCCCCAGTAATACCAGTGGAAAAAGAAATCAGAAAAACTTCCCTTTATAGAGGAAACTATTTTGGTAACAGTGTGCTTTCTCACTTTAAAACTTGTACATGTTTTGTACTGTTTAATAGTGCTCATCTTTATATTGAATTTGATTGCAGTATTAATAAATATGACATTCTTCACCAAATTTATGTAAAAATAATAAACCCTTTAAGCCATGTTTGGTAAATGCTTCTGTATTCTCTAAACTTCAGAGGCAGATCTGCTATTGAAAGTAAAAGATAATGAACACAGAATTTGTTTAATGCAGTTGCCTGTATGCTTTCTAAGTCTTCCTGTTGTTGACTGAATTTGGAGCTTAACTAATGACAGCTATTTAAGGATTTGGTACTGTGAAGTTTATGGAGAGAGATCAAAGTTAACTTGATATATTTTGACAATCACAGTTTCTAAAATAGCACAGCTCATAATGTTTTGTCATTGCCTTGTGTTTATCTACCATGAGCCGGCCAGGCCTGTGTTTACTAAGTGCAATTATCAAAAGCCTACCCTTTTTATGTGTGCGCACAGTTTAAAGTAGGGATTTTGAGTTCTAGCAATGGGCAGCTGGGATTTCCCTCCCTGCGGTCGGAGCTGACAACAGTTTGTTGTCTTAGTTATTTACAGATGTTTTCCTGTAGAGTGTTGTATCTCCCAAAAGAAACCTTTACTCATAACAGATACCCAATGAAACAAAAAGCCATGTCATGTGCAGAGAAAGTTCCAGTTTGATGTAAGATAAATTTTTGTTTGTAAACCTTAGCTTCAAAAAGACGTGAGCATCTAGCTCCTCGTCAGGAGGATGTTCCCCTCCTTGTTCTTCCTTTGTCTCCTTCCTCCGGCTGGCCAACAACCAGCACACTATATATTAGGAGGGCACACCAGTGCATTCTGTCAGTAGGGAAAAGGGTGATCAGAGATTTAAAAGGGCAAGAAGCTTATTGGAACAAGAACACATCAGTTAGTGAAATACTGTGAAGGATTGTTGCAGGGAAATAGCTGAGAAATCATAGCCTGTGCTTCCTCTTTGCAGTGAAAATTCCAGGACAGCCTTTCAGGGTGGCGTTTTGGATTTTGTGCGCTCAAGTGCAGCGGTTGCCGTAGCTTATCATTGTGCATCTATGGAGCTAGTAATACATATTCATATGTCAGTCGGTGATGTTACTAAACAAGCTTGCATTCAGGGAGAGAAGCGGTGGTGCCTGCTCTTTGTATTTTTTTACTTATTCTTAGCTGCTAGTTTGTTTTTCTTGGGGTGCCATTACTTACAGTGTTTTATGTCTGAGGTGAACAACACATTTTATTGAAGAATATGTGCAGTCTCTGCTGTAATCAGGTGCTTGATCTTGAAAAGCCTGCATTTTTATTCTTTTGAAACAAGTAATTCTGTTATGTTTGCTATTGATAGCTTTTACATCTTTATTAGAAAAAAAATCAGGTCCTGGTTTTGTTCTTCCATCAGTGTTTGACATGCTGAGTCAGACAAATGTCTGACAATTGCTGATTTTCAATGTTGTAGCAAGAGTGGAAGTTTATGAGCAGTTCAAACAAAAATGAAATGCCCAATGAATCCTTGCTGACCAGGCTGAAAAACCAAGTGGTGTAGTTTGCCTTCCGAAGTATTGATTATAGATAAATCTGGGCCTCATCAGTTCATAATTCACTCTCTCCCGTTGTCCGAGGGCAGTCCCTGTCATCTCTTACACTTGCCTGTATCAGGAATAGTGTGGCCAGCAGGAGTAGGGAAGTGATCGTGCCCCTGTACTCGGCACTGGTGAGGCCGCAGCTTGAATACTGTGTTCAGTCTTGGGCCCCTCACTACAAGAAGGATGCTGAGGTGCTGGAGCGTGTCCAGAGAAGGGCAACGGAGCTGGTGAGGGGTCTGGAGCACAAGTCTTATGAGGAGCGGCTGAGGGAGCTGGGGTAGTTTAGTCTGGAGAATAGGAGGCTGAGGGGAGACCTTATCGCTGTCTACAACTACCTGAAAGGGAGTTGTGGTGAGGTGGGTGTTGGTCTCTTCTCCCAAGTAACTAGTGATAGGACGAGAGGAAACGGCCTCAAGTTGTACCAGGGGAGGTTTAGATTGGGTATTAGGAAAAATTTCTTCACTGAGAGGGTGGTTAAGCATTGGAACAGGCTGCCCAGGGAGGCGGTGGAGTCGCCATCTCTGGAAGTGTTCAAGAAACATGTGGATGTGGCGCTTCAGGACATGGTTTAGGGGACATGGTGGCGCTGGATTAATGGTTGGACTTGATGATCTTGAAGGTCCTTTCCAACCTAGTGATTCTGTAATTCTCCAGTTACCATTGTGAACCATATAACCTTGAAAATGTGCAGTTTGAAGACTGAGCTTTTAAATCAACTGTTGGCCAGCAATGTAGTATTACAAAGGTGTGAATGTATGTAAACAGTTATTTGAAGGATTGACAAAGTAAGAAACAAACATTTTGGAGTCCTACTTGAAACCATGTAACAGTAAAAAGTTAATGCTTGTATTTATTTTAAACTGACTAA
This sequence comes from Phaethon lepturus, assembly GCF_000687285.1. Taxonomy (NCBI): domain Eukaryota; kingdom Metazoa; phylum Chordata; class Aves; order Phaethontiformes; family Phaethontidae; genus Phaethon; species Phaethon lepturus. The sequence goes on from NW_010538820.1 coordinate 15,463, forward strand.
AGTTTTGTTTTGAAAAAGCCTTCTAAATTGGAGAAGCCTTCCAAAAAGCGTTATAGCACCACCGTTCTTGGTCAGATCAGTGATCTGACTGCTAGTATTGACTCAGGGTAATGCTTACTTTTGCTGAATTTCCTTGATTAGCAGCGGAAGAAAAGTTCCAAAGTTAGGGATGCAGAAGCAGCCTGATTTTTCTGAAGTTTTTTTAGACCTCATCCTCTTTTAAGGTGTACAGGCAAGGTCGTCACCACTGAGAAATTGAAAGAGAACATACTGAGTTCCAAAAAAATGTAGTAGGACCTAAAAATTACTCTCTTCTCAAGTCAATGCTAACATCTAATGCCATTGTAAAACCAGAATAAAGTACAGCATGATGGGCAACTGGAATCCAGGGAGAAAAGATGTAGATTTTCTGTAGATTCTGAGTAGAGTCTGAAAAATCTGCTGCCTGCACAGGTAAAATGCTCTGTGTGATGGAGCTAACATCCTTTCTGCTTTCCAAAACACCACATATGGGACGTAGTGAGAATATCTGCCTTCTTTCTTGAACATATGTTTTTCTTTTACCCAGATTGCTCCGCAGCAATTTCCCTGTAGAAAAATTTTCTATATTTTTTAAGTGTCTACTGGAGAAGTTGAGGCTTAGTCATTGCTTAGCAGTAAGCAGACTTGGTGAAACATTAGTCAGATGTTTGTAAGTGTACGGTTAGTGGGACAAACCTCCATATTTTCCAGATACTGCTAATCTTCATCTTTTAGTAGCTATCTTCCCAGTATTGTACATATCAATTCCTTTGTGTTTTGTATTGACTACACATCAGTTTCTTAAGAGTTAGTATTTTGGGGGGTTATTTACCTGAATTAACTGTAATTTTGGCAGTTTTGTGTCAACAGGGACTGGAAGTGAGGTCGTATGAGAGTAGAGTACAAGTGGTGCAAGCATTTCCAGTCTGCCTGGGTTAGGATCTGTAGATATGACTTAGTTGATTTTAGATTTCATTTACATTTTTCTTCATGGGCCTGTAAGCTTTTTCCTTTCAGATCCCAGTATGTGTGTTAGGTCTGCTTACTGTGTCTTTCACGGTTTCACTTCATAGTGATCTGGTTGTACAGCAAATTAGCTGGATGTGGGAGAGGTGTTGTGGGCACAGTGTTCTGGACCTCCTTGGCCAAAGCTTATTGGAAGATATTAATGCATGCTTTCTTAAAACAGTTTACAATTATAGAAGTATGCATTTTTATAACCAATCTTGATTTTTAATTTGTGATAGGTGCTTCCAATAATTAGTCTTTATCAAAACATTTAACTAAATAGAAATAATCATTTGCTTTTTGAAGTATTCTTTTCAGCCTTTGCAAGGGGTGCAGTGCCAAAAGGAAAATGTAATTTGCTTGCTTGTTTCGCATGAAGCTTTTAATATTGTAATTTGCACAGTGTTAGTGAAGTTAATTTAGAAATTCTCTCCTGAGGAAATACTGGAGTCTCAGCTGTGCTGTCTGATGTATTCTTTTTCTCTAAAAATTTTTTGAGGAAATGATAGGGTAATTAATTATTACTCTATCATTACCCTATCATAATTAAAACCTATGGCAGCTGGTTTCTTAAGAGTAACTTAAACCAAGTAACTTAAGTCCCCAAATTCAGTAAACTTAAATATTTTTCCCCAGCTTCCTGGAGTTCTAGATCTCTTGTCTGGGAGACTCAGTTTTTTAGACACCTTATTGCTTGCTTAAGCAATAAAAACCCAACTCCCCACATTCCATCACAAAACTAACTGGGTTGCTGGCCATGAAGACTAAAAACTTTTCCAGGTAAGAAGATACAGTGCTTTGCTTGCACAGCTGCCTGTTCAACTTCGCTTACTACTGCTCAAGGAACTTAGTGCTGAAGGGAGCACAAATGAGATTGGTTTTCCAAAACTCACCAAGGCAGTAATTTAGTTCACAGGAGATCCACTGCCTGAGTAAAGCCAACCAACACGTAACTGGTTTCTGATCAGCTTCATACAAGCAGTTGAGATTTCTTTTTTTTTCCTTGAGAATGGTATGTACTAACGATATTTTATTTCAGAAGAAACTGCAAAGTATCTGCAACAAGTAAAATTTTGTCTACATTTTTACTAAAAATCATTTAGAATTGAAATTGCTCTGCTTATGCCTTGCTCTGATACAACTGTACCTACTGTTAAGATTTTGTACAGAGTAACATGTCTGATGTCTTCAGTTGTTGCCTGCATAAGACTGCCTTCACAGCTTAAAATGACTTAGGCTATAGTATAATCAGAGACTAGTATATAAAATTTTTCAGCCTAACAGTGATTTGACAGTGAGCTTTTTAATATTTTTTCATAGCAGTTCCAAAAAGTAATGTAAAACATTGAAATCTCTTTCAAATGTTTCACCAAACAGAACTGTCATAATGTAACTTACCTTTTTTCAAAATCGTAAGTGCCATGGGCAGTGATGTTAATACTCGTGGCTTTAACCCTTGATTATGTGTGAATTTGAGATGGAGTAGCATCCAAATAGAATTTCATTTTTCTTTGTAATAGTTGTATTATACTGCTATAAGTCAAATCAGCCTATATGAGTCACTTGCCAAGGTAAACCAAGCTAGTCATGTGCTCACTCTTGTTGCTTAATAGTGTATGGAATGCCTGCAAAGGAGTGAATGTTTGTAATGCTTAAACTGTTTGCTTCGTCAATTAAAACCAAAATCCTCTTTTGATTCGATGATTGACAGCCTAAGAGCTTGGCCGTTAAAAAACAAAGAAACCACAAAACCTCTTTAATGCCTAAACAGTATTTTAGTTAAGCAGTGTTACTGAGATGGCATTCCAAAATTAGTTTTCATGCATTTTGAAGGAATAATTCTGTCATGTTTTCATGACATAAATGTAAGTATGCAGGCAGCTAGAGACATATGTCCAAAACATTTTTATCTGTAGAATAGCATAGGCAAGACTTTTATTCTGTAAATAGTTGCATGGGGGATGTCAAGACCTGTGGCCAAAGCTTGTAAGATAGGATAATATGTAATGAGCCTAATGTAGGAATTACTCTGTGAATTTATGTAGAAGAAAGTGAGAGAATGGGGAAACTGTATGACTGACGGGTAGATCAGTTTTTAAAGAGGAGCCTTACTGCTTCAATTGTCTGCCATTATTAATAATGTGGTCAACCCCAGGGACAGTTAACGGTTGTGGAGGGTCATGGGTGGCTATTTCCTTTTCAAAACAGTTAACTTAGTACTAGAAACTTGAAAACAAACCAATAATAGATCTTGCAGTAGAAATACATTAGTTAGTAAACATGTTAAATATTCTATTACATCTTTTTATATGCAGCATGTCACTTCAGAGGCTGCTTTTAATTGGAAATACGAAAACCAAGGACACATCCATCATTCTACAGTTAGTTTACAGAATTTAAAGCTGTTTTTCTTCATTTGATTAGATCCTTCTCTCTCTCCCTGCCATTCTGCTATGGGTTTTGTAGACACAGAACTTTGTTCAAATGAGTTGAATTTTTAAAAGTGACATCTAAAGACTCTCCAGGTGGCAAGCGTAGTGAGCATAATAAATTACACTAAGAATACTGACAGTGATTATTTACCCCCATACCCAGAATTCTAACAGTCAGAATTTGTAATACTGCTTTTTGGGGCTTTTATTCCAGCTACTAAGATTAAGTTGATGGTGTTTTCTCTGAGGATGTTGTAATGTCTTTGGTGTTGGTTTGTGGAAAACAAATACTAGTGTTTAATGATTGTACTTGCAGGAAAAACATCACACTGATATAAGAAGGAGAAAATTCCCCTACCTACGGTCTTTTCCTGGATCATGAAATAAGACATTTATTCACATACTACTGCCACCAGTCAAATAAATATGATAGAACAGTTACAGAACTGCAGTTATTCTCTGGTTTTCCGCACATAAAACTCTCTGAACAACCATTTCTAATTGTCTCGTATTTTTCCTGAGCCTTCATCTTAAATTCCTATTTATTCACATTGTTAATATATCAGTGTCTGTGTTGTTACTTTCTTGTCTCTGAACCGTTGTGTTCATGTAAGCTTTAAGTGAGGCTGTCTTGCACTTTCCAATTGGTTTTCCGCTTCTTTTAATGCACTTTCTTTGTGTACGTAATTGGTTGTGTAAAGATTTTGGGGAGTTAATACGAAGAAGGAACGGCATAAGACAAGTTGGTAAAGATCAGTTCCTTCTCTTGTACTTGACGAAGTGTCAGCTTCACGCTCTGGTATTTAAAATCACCTCATTCAACAAAAATACTGTTGTCCTTGTTGGTATAATTTATACTTTAAATTCTTTAAGAATAAATAAAACACTTATGTCTAACCAATCAGCAAGGCATGGTTAGCTGTAGTGAAAATAATGTTTTGATGCTAATAATGTTTTAAGAGTTTATTTCTTCAGCTTATCTTATTTTAAAGCTATTGTTGAATATTGGAAACAGAAATGTTTGCTGATAAATGGAATTGAAGGCTAAGGAAAAAAGCCTTAAACCAAATACAAAACGATACAGCACCAGCTATTTCTAAACAGCTGTTAGGAAACTAGTAGTGGAAAGTTTTGTTGCAGTGGGTGTGGAAAGAACTACGCCCACATTCCTCAGTGATAAAAATGCAAATAAACATCTAAGACACTCTATGCTGTAAGCTGTACTTTTAAACATCACTGATCAGGCTGTATGAATTTAACTATTTGCACTATGCTAATTTAACAGTGTTTACAGTTGAGATACTGTTTTACTTTGATATCAGTATTTTAAATGAAAGTTTGCTGGCACCTTCAACACTCAAGAGTTGAAAGAACGATCACCTGAACTCCGTACAAAAGTTTTAGCATCATTTAAGTATTTCTGGGAGTACAGGTAACTACTTAACAATGCACAGCAGTGATTCCTTAATTCTTGGTTGAGTATAATGAATACCTCCCTGTATCCTCTTATTTAATGCACAGCTTCACGGAGTTTCTGAAAAATGATTCTTTCTTTAGCAGTCATAGTTCCCAGCACCATTTTCCTTTTTCCCCGTATCTTCCCACTTCATGTATTGTGACACAGAAATTGTCGTGTCCTCCAGAAGTGGACGCTCAGTTGCTGTTTGTTTTACCAAAGACAGATGTTGTGTGCAACAACCTACAATCTTGGTAGTCTCCCTTAGCATTGCACCTTGCTTAGTACGAGTTAGGATTGCAGTAGGAAAGAAGTTGTTAATGCAAATGTGCAGTTGTACTATGAGTTTTGGTTTTGTCTTCTTTCTTGAATTAGTCTTATTTCTGAATAATATCATGTGGTCTGTTCCTGAAAATTCATGAAATGACTTCTCAAGTTCATCACGTTGATGCTGGTGTTAGTTGCACAGAAACAAACCCTATTTCTGCGTAGTGTTCTTAAAACAGATCACAGGCGAGAAATACTTCAAGTGATAGGGCCAGGGTGAAAATGAAAACCGAGCTTCTTGAGGTGATGATTTTTCATTGTGTAAGAACTGTCAACTGACAAGCAGCCCTGAAAGTACAAAGCACATTCTCCCCTCGGGAGGTCCCGAGTAGAGATGCGAGTTGGCCCGAAGGTATACTGGGGCTGTGCAGACCTGCAGGAGCTCCAGACTCCTGCGTGCTGATGATGCTGGATGCTTCTTTCTCTGAGCACAAGGCAGTTAAAGCTTAAGGTATACACTGGGAAAAGTAGTAGCAAATTCGTGCTGAGGATCAAAATACAGTTCATGGAACTTACGTTTGAAAACAGATTTTTGTACAGCAGCAGTTTAAATGGAAATAATTCCCTAATGCATGAAATTATCAGGAGAAGTTACAAAATAAACACATGAACTTGCACCCATTTTTCTTTTAAGTGCCAGCAAATGACTGTGTCAAAGAAACTTAAATATTACATAGGGCAGGCATTCAAAGTTAGGCCTTCAAAGTTAAATCCTTTGCACTGGTTTAAGAGTAGGCAGGAGTATTTTCTAATGTAGTTGTTCCAATTTGCTCATAGCTCTGTATATCTCTCTCTTCCATGGCTATAATGGAAGTCTTATGGCTCAAGGCTTCTAAAAATTGTAATCACCTCTAAAAATTCCGAGGAAAGAAGGAAACATTACCTTGTATATGATACGCAGTAGTGGTCCAGGCAGTCTGTTTTTTTTTTTTTGTTTAGAGTCATTTTAGTGCTTAACATAAAACTGAGAACACTGAGCACAGCCTTACAAAGGAGGGAGATGAAGAAGTGTATTCAGTTCTAACCTCTCATATAAAAATAAGCTAACCAATTTGAAACAATTAATTTAATCTTTCTTATAATTGAGTGCTCTTGCTGAGAAGAAAATCCTATTTAATTTGATCAGTCTTTAATTTAAAATCTTGTAGCTTTTTGGAGGGCACTTTTTCATATGGAGTGTTATGACTGCCTTAACTTATTTCAATTCATGTAGCAGGAAGGAGACTTAATTCATAGCTGGATATTGCAGGTTAAATAATTGGATTCTTGCAGTGCTGTGCTACTGTAATACGTAGATAAATAGAATGGCTGTTCAGTAACAGCTGCTTTTTTTTGTGTTCTTAATTGTAATTGCTTGTTGCAGGGGTGTTGGACTAGGTGACCTTTAAAGGTCCCTTGCAACCCAAACTATTTTGTGATTCTACGTGATCTGCCTGGTTCCTCCAGAAAACTTTGGAAAATATGGAACTAAAGGATATTTCATTGTCTGTTTAAAAAAAAAAAAGAAAAGAAAAAAGAAAAAAGCCATGTGAACTATTTTATGCCTTTGTATTCACATTTGCCTCTTCCATTTTATCCACCAGTGTCTAATGCTAGTGTTTTGCTTCTTTTTTTGTTTCTTTATTTTGTTGCTTTTGTTTGAATGTATTATTGTGTTTATATGGAACTGGTCAAAGAACCGTTACTGTATTTTATGTTTGTATCTACATTTTATTTTGCATGCTTAACGTGGCTTTGCCTGGATATTCTTTTTGGTAAGTTCAGATTTTAAAAGCATAATGTTTTTCTGTAGTAAAGTTTGTAATCTGCCACCTTCTTTTCTCCCACTTCAAGTAACGTCTTTTTTTTTTTTTTTGTACTGATTTGTGCTCATGTACTGTTCTGCTTTTGCTAATTATACATATGATAACGCTGTTTTCCTAACTACCCATTTTCATCTCGAGCTGACCTAAACAATATGACTTCAGTACTAATGTGTACTAATTTGACTTTTACCTTCAAAGTACAGTTGGCAGCTGTTAAAATGATCTGTTCTGAGAACTCTGTGTATTTGAGACACACAGAACCTCAGTCTTAGAAAACCGTGTTGAGGCTTCTTTGCGTAGTGTAAGAGTAACCTGGTGGTTACTCTGTGCTTCACAGGTATTATTTTTCAGCAGTTTTCTCAAGACTGTCTAAGAACAGTGTGCATATTTATGTTTCTCTTTTAGCAACAGCTTGCTCAGCTCCAGAAAGAAAAATCAGAGATTCTGAAGAACCTGGCATTATACTACTTCACGTTTGTTGATGTTATGGAATTTAAGGTAAGGTTTTACAAATATGTCAGTTGTTCTGTCACATCAGGTTTCTGTGTTTTTATTTATAAAATAACACTATATAATGACATAGCTGAACTTGTAGCTCTGTTCTTAAAAAAGTCTCCATTACTAGGCTTAGTAAAGTGATTTACTTGGATCTTTTTAAACTAAAGTTATTCCTTTGTTTTTCAAGGACCATGTTTGTGAGCTGCTGAACACTATTGATGTTTGCCAAGTCTTCTTTGATATTGTAAGTTTCTGGGTTTAAACTCTGAAATGCCACTTAAAAATGTTTCTGATCAGAGTCCTGGGTGGAGAACTAAAAGGACTTTATGTTATCCCAAGAAACATGACATCTGTAGTTATTATAAATACAAGAGAAACAAAACCACTGTACTCTTCAGATCTCTAACTTTTATAATAGCTTGAAATCAGAAGATAGACCATTTTAAACAGGCTACTTAAGGACAGTAGTAACAGCATTGTCTGTTACCAGACATAAAAATCTTGCTGCAATTTTTGCTTTTTTGCACCTACAAGTTAATTCTTAGCACTCACTGTCACCTGTATGCTTAAGCCACATGAGGCTCATGAGACAGGAATATTACTCGTGTCCACCAAAGCTGTGTGAGGCGGTCACTTCTGATGTTAGCTAAAACAAATACAAAAGCAGATAAAAATATTACATTTAAAAAAAAGAAACAAAACACCCCCCCCCCAACCCCTCACCAAAAAACCCCCAAACAGAACCTTGAACACCGTTTCCTCTTTGTTTCAGCTTTCATCCTTGATGTTCATGATGTCACCTTGCTGGTTTTAGTCATTATTCTAAATTTGGCTGACCTAGGTTCATAATATGGAAGAGGAGTGGGTATATATCCTATGGAATGATGTTACCAGGCCAGTGGGATATATGCTAGCTTTTTTTTCGACAGCGTCTTACTGAAATAAAATTCGTAGGCAAGGCACTTGCTGACTGCTTAGTAACTGCCAAGAAATTTTTTCCTATCTGTCAGCTAACCTGTGACACTTAAGCCTGGAAAGATGTATTTGCATGCTTGCTTTCATGAATGCAAACAATTCTGGATATTTGAGTGGATAAGTTAAGATAATTCATAGTCTGTAGGCAACCAGAACAAAAACTTTGTTCAAAACAGTCCATTGTATTTAAAACACACTGAAAATCCATGGAAAGGCAAGGAAAAAAAAATATGCTTGTTTTAGAATGATAATTTACTGTTTGTTTTTTTAACTCTAGACTGTAAACTTTGATTTAACAAAGAACTACCTAGATTTGATTATAACCTATACAACTCTGATGATATTGCTGTCTCGAATTGAAGAAAGGAAGGCTATCATTGGACTGTATAACTATGCCCATGAAATGACACATGGAGCAAGGTAAAAGCTTGTTGTGTAAGAAATGTGTATAACAATAATAATAGTAACAGCTACACCTGAGTGAATTGTTTGTTGTTGCTTTTAGTGACAGAGAATATCCACGCCTTGGCCAGATGATTGTGGATTATGAAAATCCTTTAAAGAAAATGATGGAGGAATTTGTACCTCACAGTAAAGTATGTAACTACTTTTCACAGGCACACAGTAACATTAATTGAGAGAAGCAGAGATAAAAAAATAAATATGCAAGAGTTTGTTTTGTCAAAGGCCATTAGGTATAAATTTTACAGGATATTTTACTTATAGTGGATGTTCGGGGCTGGGGATTAATATCCTGTTAAATAACAGAACGTACAGAAATAAAGGAATGCTAAGACCCATTGGTAAGGTTCCATTTTATTCACTAAGGGTGAGAAATTGATTAAAAATCAGTTGTAGATCATCTGCGAATAGCTACATCTGTGTTGTGTTTTCATTTGTAGCTTGAAGTTAAGGAGATTCCTAATGTTTCCATGAAGCATTTTTTTGCTGGTTTACCCTCCTAGAGGAATGTGTTTTTCTATTTTGTAACCTGAGGGTTTTTGCTTTGGATTGTCCTTAAACTGCGTGTCCTGGAGATCACCACTGCCTCTTTAATAATAGCTCACTCAAAAGGTGACATTGCATACCCTGCTCAGTTGACTTCACTAACTTAAATGAACCCAATTCATTTAGCCTTTTCTGTACAAATGTTTTTAAGATTTCATTCTTACACGGCTGGTTGTGCTGCAGTTCTATAATAAATTTATCTAGGCCGTATCCTCATATGAGAATATCTTGGAAAAGCGACAGAAGCCTCGCCAAAGTCAATGTATATCCTGTTTATCACTTCCCATTTGTCCTCTAGGTTTGCTACTCAGTCAGAGGAAACTACGTTTGTTTGATCAGTAGTGACCGACTGTTATTTATAAAGGTGTCATTTTCTAGGTGCTTGCAAACTGTTTGCCTAACAACTTACTTTCTAATCTTTGACACGAAGTTAAATACTAAGTTATTGCCTCAAGTTTTTAAAGTTTGGGTTTGTTTTTTTCCCCTGTTTTGAAGTGTAGGTACTAGTTGTGTTTTCCTTCTGTAGTCCTCTTGAGATTTTACGTAATTTCCTTAAACTCTTTAAAGATAGTAACTAGAAATTCATAGACTTTTCCAGCTAAGTGCTCTAAAGTTAAATAGCTTTTGACTACTTCTCATTTGTCTAAATAATCTGTAGCCTTATTTTTATTACTTTCCTCTGCACGATTCCAGGCTTGTTAAGACTCACTTAGCTAAAGACCTCATTTGCAATTAATCTCTTCTCATGCACATTTTGGCAAAGATGCTTCACTTTTCAATATTATCTTTGTTTATGCTCTTGTAATTTAATAATGGACAAATCCTTTCCCTTGAAATGTTTTTAAAGCCATTTTTCAGTCTGTGTTTTTTTGCTCTTCTGCTTATTTTGTGCTAAAGGTATAAATTGGGGTCAGGGATCCCTTCAGGCACCGTTCTACAGAAACACGTACTTAAGTTGCGCTCCCATGGAACTGCACACTTAAGTTGTCCTTTCATCATCTCACTACTTTGTGGTAAACCTGGCAGTTGTTTAGTCCTTTAAATTAGCTTCAGCAGATGACTTCCCTTCCCCACCCCCCGAGTGACCTTCTCCGCTGGCTTAATGCTTAGACCTGGCTCCCTGAGGACTCGTACAGGCACCAGTATTGATGCAAAAGACAGCGAAAAGGTGTAGGACCACACTTACTCAGTTAAGCTTGATCTGCCCTGAAGATGCTCCTGTAGACAATATCTGTTCAAAATAATTATAATTTGCTAGCAAAGAGGAAGAACATACTAAATGAAGTGGCAGAGAAAGGTATAACGCAATAATTGGGACGCTTGAACAGCTAATGAACAACTTCCAGTTGTACTTGACAGATTTTTTTTTTGTCCCCTATTAATTTTTTTTCCATGTCCTCTAATTCTGAACTCAGAATTTTATAACTCTAATTAAAAAAAAAAAATCAACCCTCCTGCTTCTGTTCATCCTTCCCCTAGCCCAGAATAGTCTTTTATATATGAAATAAACTGTATGCAATGGATTTTATCCTCAAGTTTAATTTCAGAACTAGTTCAGTAAAATGTTTTGAATATTGGTAGCAATAATGCTGAGAAAACAGCACTACTGATAAAATAGTTCTTAGTGTCTCTTGTGCTTGGAGTGTGGCAGTGTCAATACACAGCTCACAAAATGAGGTAAAGAACTTGAATATTTATCCAAGACTGAGCCTTGAGGACATCTTCAAACTAATCATTGGTCCCCTTTTTAGTCCCTTTCAGATGCTCTGATTTCACTCCAGATGGTCTATCCTCGAAGAAATCTCTCAGCTGACCAGTGGAGAAACGCACAACTACTGAGCCTCATCAGTGCCCCCAGTACAATGCTTAATCCTGCACAGTCTGACACAGTATGGCCTTTTAATTTGCGTTATATGATAAAGTTAATAAAATAATGTGTTCTGTTTGATTTCCTTTATGTGGCTTTCAATCAGAGTAGTAAATAGGCTGCCTGGGAAAGCTGAATACTTTAGTACAGGGGAAAAGTTTTCTTGCATTAATTAAAGCCTCTGTTTTGTTAGCTCATGCCTTCATTTCCAGTGTTTGATAATCAAAAGATGAAGTGTTAACTTCTGTAGTGTAGAAGGAAGGAATCGTGTCTACCGTCTCAGACATTTGTGAGCCAACAGACTGAAAATCAGAACTGATGCTTCTTTTAAAATTTGTACTGTTTGCGCTTGCTGCCTCTGTTGATATGAATGGTGTTCTTTCTGAAAAAGATTCAAACTTTAATAGCTTTTAGGTTGCGATTATTATACATCAAAAGCCTTTTGTTCTTAAATATTCTTAAATACAATGTTTGTTGAACCGAAACATTTGTCAAAATTTGTTCACTGTGTTGTTCAAGGTATTGGAGGGAATGGAAGCTCGTTTAACGTTCAAACCCTCAGTTTCTAAAGGGATGAGTTGATAGTCAGCAGCAGTCTTCCATGATTCATCAGCATTTAAGGCTTTATTTGTCCCTTTTTCTAAAAAGTACTCATGAAATATGTTGTCTTTTAGATAATAAGTTTGCTACAATTTACGTTTTTTTTTCAACAGATGCCATGTGAATACCTCTCTCTGGATGCAATGGAAAAATGGATCATTTGTGAGTAAAATATTCTGAAACAGCTCATGGTTGTATTAAAAAAAAATTAGTTAACATTTAAAAGACTATTTGCTTTTTTGTACTGTAGAAAAGCTGTTGTATTCAAATGAGATTGTTCTACAGAACTTGATTAAATCTCATTTGTATGCATCATACTTCTACATGCAGTGAAGTTAGAAGTCAGCATATGCTACTGGAATGGAGTTTGTCATCAATTTATACCAGAGTTTGACTAAAAGTGAGGGCTTAAGTAATTCTGATGAAAATAGCTGAGTAGTGTCAGCATTAAGTCATTCATGTTACAAAAATACTACAAAACTACCTCCATTAGAACATTGTGGATTTTTTTAATATATATAAACCAATCTTATCCCTTAAACAATTTATTAATGAACTATTTGAACTATTTAAGAGAAAATGCCTAATAATCTCACTGTTCTCTTACTGTCTTTGTGCATCTGGTTTGTGACACAAATCAATGTGAACTTTTGAAGTTGGGTTTATTTTGTGCCATGGAATCCTAAATAGTGATGCTACAGCTTTGAACCTTTGGAAGCTTGCACTTCAAAGCAGCTCTTGCTTGGCTCTGTTTCGAGATGAAGTATTCCATATTCACAAAGCTGCAGAAGACTTGTTTGTAAACATACGAGGGTAAGTTTTTTTGTTCTCTTTTTATTCTTTCAGAACCTCTGTTAAAAACATGTAGTTCCTTGAAGAACTCTTTTGAAAATATTACTTCTGCTTCATATAAGTTGTACTTAAAATGTTTGTGTGCTGACTATCCTTTACTTAGTGTCTTGACTGTTTCTTTAATGTGTAGCTTTCAGGAACCTGATTTCATAACCATCATGCCTTTTTTTTAACCTGAGTTCTGAAAAAGTCTGGTGAATCGCTCTCTAAAATGGCAAAAGTTAAAATGAATTATCTTGCCCACAAATCTTAATCTAGTGAAGAGAAATGATGTCATGAATGTAGCATTTGCTTGAATAACTGCATCTATTTGCCACTGTTTCTGCAATATATCATATGAAAACTCAGACAGAAACAAAGTTGAGACCTCTACTAGCAAACACCAGGAGCACTTCAGTAGAGAGTATTTTTGGTTTGGGTATCCAGTTTTGGCACTTAGCTCTGGTCAGGGCAGTAAGTCTTGTGTGAGCTTTTTGCCATATCCTGCTTGCCATAGTGTTGCAGCTCCTCTCAAGTCCCACTCAGCTCTCGCTGAATTGCGCTACTCATTGCTGTATTGTTTTTTACTTGCAGCTACAACAAGCGTATTAATGACATCAGAGAGTGCAAAGAAACTGCCGTTTCACATGCGTAAGTGTCTTACA
>NW_010538821.1:0-305 GCF_000687285.1 Phaethon lepturus
AGTAGGTTGAAAGGGGTAAGGAGATAAAACCAGGCTCACTAGAGATGAGCCATGGGGTGGCATGCTGATGTTGGGAGTGAAATTGATAGCCCAGCTCAGGTGCATCTACACCAACTCATGCAGTATGGGCAGCAAACAGGAGAAGCTGAAAGCCATTGTGCAGCAGGATAGCTATGACTTAGTTGCCATCACAGAAACATGGTGGGATGACTCATGACTGGGGTGCTGCAATAGATGGCTATAAGCTCTTCCAAAGGAATAGTCGAGGAAGGACAGGCAGTGGGGTGGCTCTGTATGTTAGGGAG
>NW_010538822.1:0-1321 GCF_000687285.1 Phaethon lepturus
CGAGTGGCGAGCGCAGCATTTGTAGCTCAAAAGGCCAGAAGCAGGTGAGCGGGGAAGCCCGTCTCCCTGCTACGCCATGCCCGTTGGCCTCGCGCGAGGTCCAGCGCACGTTGGCATAGCTCCTGGCGTAGCACACAGGGTTGGTGGCTCGCTGAAAGTGTTACCGTTTTCATTACACCAAAAAAGAAAACCAGTGTGAGAGATCCTGCTCACACCGGCCTACTTCAGACCTTTTCTGGGAGGAGGGGAGGGAAAACTTTGATGCTTATCCTTCAGAAACACCTAGGATGGGCTTCTGCAGCAGCAGCAGCTCCCGTGGAAAATCCTCCTGGCCCACCTTTCTGCAATGGCATGAGCACTGATGTGTGTGTTTCCCAGTGCAATATTCCTCAATCTCAGTAGCCTCCTTCCATGGCTGTGCAGAAATGGACCCTGTCACACACCCACCCCTGGGTCTGGAGCACCCTCCTCTCCAGGCAACACTCTTGTGCTTTGCAGAAATACATCTTCCAAATGTTTCTGCTCCAAGCGCGGGGGCTGGCATCACCTCTGCAAACGCCAGTCTCCAAATCACAAACTGTTTCGTCCCTGCAAACAGACTTTTCAGCTTAAGGCTCAACCCTCCCTCACCTCCCCCCACATCCTAAAAACAGGAAGAAAAATACTTGCAATATAAGGGAACCACCCCCCAGGAGGCAATAGCTGCACAGGCACCGGCAGCCTCTGAGCATGCCTTTGCCTCATCCATCACCAACAACGCTGGTAAAAATACCAGCCTGGTTTCTCTGCTGCAGTAAATCACTGCAGCTCCGGAGCTTCCTCCAGCTGCACAGGATGAAATTTCAGCCCAACCATGGGGTGAGTGAAACCTGCAGAAAAAGGGAGCAGGTGACAGCACACCCCACCAAGGCTGTGCCGGTTGGGCTGCCGAGGCTGGGAGCAGGGATCTGGTGCGGCTTTCCACAAGTGCATCGGAGCAATATTGCCCTGTGGCCTCAGCAACGTGTTTTTTTCCTTGGAACTTGGGGCTCACAAAAAACTCGGGGCTGTGGAGCAGATTGCGAGACCCCCACATGCCATTCTCCCTGCCCCTCACCCCCACCAAGGGGCACTGCACCTCTGGAGCCTTTCGCTGTGCTCCACGGGTGTTAGATGCAAGGAAAGAAGTAAGCAGGAAGATAATAAATATGAATAATAGACACAGAGAGGGAAGAGGGAGCAAATAAACCCCAAACCAAATAGCTGAATCCTGTTGTGTGGCCTCTCTTAACCAAAACAACCCCAATGTGTTCAATTCTGGGGCTGGTCTTGTTCAATATCT
>NW_010538823.1:0-287 GCF_000687285.1 Phaethon lepturus
GAGGAGAGCTGAGCCTGGGTGATGGTTTTGGTAGCCGTGAGTCCAGGGACAGTGTGGCAAGCACCTTTGATTCATGTTTCTGCCATTAAAATCAGTGGCCAGTTCTGAGCTGTAAGCAGTCATCATTCTGCTTCAGAGTGAACAGTATCTCAGAAATACAGGGATGCCTTTTGGTCGGCTTCCCTGGGCCTGGCAAGTGGGGGACGAGGTGCGGTTTGCAAGACCGCTGCTCTGTGCCTCAGTTTCCCTAGCTGTGAATCAAAGCTGCAGAGGTGCCGGGCTGGGGC
>NW_010538823.1:750-1117 GCF_000687285.1 Phaethon lepturus
TGCTTGTCTGCCCCTGCCCGTGCCCACCCGCGCCTGGGTGAGACGACAGCCTTCCCCGCAGCGCTGCTGGGCTTGCACCCGGCCGCTGAGTGCCGGGGTAGCTTTGGCAGCTCCAGGGATTTTGAGGATGCTCAAACCTGCCTGATTTTTGGGTTTTCTTTGCGCTGTGCTGCACCAAAACCTGGCTGGCTGCTGGGAGCCAGGGCGTTCAGGACAGCTGGGTGCTGGTAATCCCATTTGTGGGCTGCGCTGGGCTAATCCCCGCAGAGCCCTGAGCGGATTGGGGTGGGTTTGGGGGGTCAGTGGTGAGCCGTGGTGGCCGAGGGAAGCCCGCACATCCCAGGAGCGGCTTTCCCGGGGGGTGGCG
>NW_010538823.1:1213-1475 GCF_000687285.1 Phaethon lepturus
GGGGCTGGGGGAGGGAGCGGTGGCGGGGGTGCGATGGAGCAGGTCCGTGGGGAGCGATGCTGCAGGAGCGACGGAGCTGGGTGATGTGGAGGGGTTTGATGTGATGCTGGAGGGGAGGGTAAGGTCATGGTGCTCCCTGCTCCGAATGGGGATGGCGGGTCTGCGTCCCGCTTCTTGCTCTTGGAGGTTGGGGCCCTTCGCCCGCTGGTGTGAGCCCCGTGGAGCTGACACGACGGGCGGTGGCACCGGCAGGGGGGGCGGG
>NW_010538823.1:1506-3022 GCF_000687285.1 Phaethon lepturus
CCTGCGACACGGGGGCATTGCACATGGCTGCCTGCCCTTCGGTGCCGACGCAGGCAGATCCTGGCTGCTTATTCCTCTTTCTTCCGGCAGCAAGTTTTTTGGGGAGCCACGAATGTTTCTGCTCCTCTCTTCTTTGGATGTGCCAGAGGAAGGGCCCCAGCCCTCCGCTTTCCTTCCCGAGCTGACGACAGGCTTAAGCTCCAGGCTTTTATAGCCGTGCAAGCTTATATCGAGGGAGGAACCTCGGCTCATTAAGGTTTAAGATGCCAGGCTTTGGGCAGCCCCCAGTGAAACACCTCAAGGGGTTTGAAGGTGTTCGGTGTGCCCGAAAGCTGAGCGAGGGGTTAATGCCAAGAGCCCGGTGCTGAGCAGCTTCCAGCCCATAACCTGCTGCTATATAGGACTGGGGCCATATGTTAACCCAGGATCAAAACTCCCATGTGGTCTCCTGGCTGGGCTGGATGAAGTTCAGGGATCTGCTTTCTCCTGCCCTTCGTGGGTGTCTTCTGCGAGCAGCAGTGTGGGGGCTGCCCGAGATGCTCCCGAGCCCCTCATTGAGCAGAGCGGGGCTCTTTGGAGGGGGCAGCAGCAGAAGACGTCCCCAGCTGGAGCCGGGCAAGAGCCCCCAGCCCTTGTCCTGTGCCCAAGCGTGGGAATGTGCAGCATCGCTCAGCTCGCTGGTGCTGCATCCCAGCCCGGAGCCACACCGGGAAGGGGTGGGGGGACCCAAAAAGACCAAGGAAACAGAGCTTGAACAGCTGAATCCCTGGTCTGCAACATCTTATTTTTACCTACCCCATCAACATCTCAGCAGCCACAGTGAGTGCCTTTGCTGCCCACCCCAGGCAGGGACCTGCCCCAGCGGCCACCATTGCCCCGGGGGCCCGGCAAGGGCCGCGGCTGAAAGGCGGTGGAGCAGAGTTGTTCCCGAGGGGCAGAAGGAGTCGATACGTGTGTTGGGACGTGAACCTGCTCATAAAAAAATTCCACTCAAATTAATGTTGTTTTTCACCCCTCAAATGAAAAACGAAGGGGAGTATAGAGGACCCTGAGCAGAGCATCACGGTTTCTGTGGTCTATCTGCTGTGGCTTCATGAGTGCTTCTCCTTGTGCGACCCTAGCCGTGGAAGATTGTGCAAAAAAAAAAACCCCAAACCCTAACTGAGTGGTTACATTTAGGAAAAGCAAGTTTAACCGAGCCTGTGAGCTTAAAATAGAGGGGGTAGTTTGCTCGTGATGACGGTGAAGGTCAAGGCTTGAACCGGGTTTGGTCTGGCTGTGCTGCAGTGCCGCGCTGCTCAGGCAGGACGCGGAAACAGAAGGACCCCAAGGACCTTTTTGGGCTGCCCCGGGGGCGGCGTGAGCAGCTGGCGCACCCCGGGGTTCCCTGGGGAGCCTGCACGGCTGCTGCTGGCCTCTCGCCGGCTGGACACCCCTCCTTGCTACCCGCAGGCGGCGGGATGCTGGGCTGGATCGAGCGGGTGGTTCCCCAGCCCCCAGTGCCCCATCTGACAGA
>NW_010538824.1:0-11524 GCF_000687285.1 Phaethon lepturus
TGAGGGAGCACTCAATCCCCTCATCCAGATCCAAATGGTTCCAAAGAACCTGAGAGACATCTACTTCCTTCACTGCCTGAGGTCTCATGGTCTGTCCTTGATGCTTCTCCAACTCTGCACAACGCAACAGGTTTGAAAAGGCTCCTGCAAATGTTTCCAATGGATGCGATTCCTCACAGTGGTTTCCACGGGCCACTTTGTCTTCTCTGCCCGTTGCCTCATCTGGCTTTCTCTAGATCACAGACAGACAGACACACGCGCTGGCCCTGAATCACCACGATGCAGTATTTTGCCTGCAGGCCCCTGTGAAACTGGGGCGACGCAGCAGAGGCCCGGCGCCTGCTGTGTTAAATGGAAAGGCGTATTTATCTGGGGCAAAACTAGACTCAGTTTGCTGACTTAAGTTAGCCCAGTCAGAGACCTGGCACTTTGTACTGCTGCAAGGATTGCTGAAGTATAAAGTTTGTTGAGCATGATGGAACGAAAATGTTGTCCAGTGGCTGATCTGATAGGTAGCCGCTGACACCTCCGGCTGCTGGC
This sequence comes from Phaethon lepturus, assembly GCF_000687285.1. Taxonomy (NCBI): domain Eukaryota; kingdom Metazoa; phylum Chordata; class Aves; order Phaethontiformes; family Phaethontidae; genus Phaethon; species Phaethon lepturus. Next base: position 541 of record NW_010538824.1, read on the forward strand.
CGCTGCACAGAGGAGGCAGCAAAGGTCTGAACATCTGTGTGCAGCTAAAATGGTTGGTCTGAGCTGATTTTGAGTCTTTCTCAGCTGCCAATTTTTTATCATTGTGACCAGCCCAGCTTTCCAAGGTTACCATATTGCACACTCTGGATAGTCATCCGTTAAAAATGCTAAAACTTTCTGAAAAATGGTCATTAATCTTGAAATTGTCAGACAAATTATTTTCAATGAGCCCTGATGGCTCGTGTGCTGGAAGCCTGGGAGGGCACTTGAATTAAGTTTAATCAATAGGTACATATGGTATTGGATGCATCCAGGTAATTTGTCATCCAGGAACTTGAAACGAATGTGCAGCGTTAGACTTTACTGGGAGTCACAGCAGTGACACTAATGAATGTACAAAACTCAGCAATAGCAGCAAGGGCCCTTCAACATTGCAGCATCGGAACTATTTTTAAATAGGATTTTCAATAACACTGTTTTCTCTTTCCAAAAAAACCCCTCTGTTTTCTGCAGAACCATGTTGGCTCCTTAACTGGAAAACCGGAACCTTTTTTTGGCTGAGAGACAAATTATTTCACCTGGACAAGCTGAGATGATGTGTTACCCTGCAGCCCCACATCCTGCTCAGGGATGTGCTCCATGCCTATTTATCAGCCAGGGTGTACCACAAACACAGAAGCCTAATGATACACTACTGCACTTCAGACATAGCCATAGTGTTTCCACATTTCCCAAATTTACCACTTGTCAAATGGGAAGAAGAGCCATCAGTACTATGTTATGATGGTCTGAGATTTAGGGTTAGAGGCTTTTTTTTTTTTTTACCTTCCTTTTAAGATCCTTTATGGGAAGGGACTATTGACTCCAAAATACTATTACTTAGCAATCAATACAAATTATGTAATGCATTTTGTTCAGACTCTAACTCTGACATTTCACTTGCAAATAATTAAACTTTTCCCACTTGTTAGCAATAATTTTCTGCTTTATTCTTTGTGTTCTCCAGATCCCTTCTGATGGCAGATGTCAAACAGGAAAACTCCAAATCAACGAAAAGAAGATACTTTCTATTAATTTTCTTTTTTTTAGCACAGTCTCATGATTCTCCAGTTACTGATACTAGGAGAACTAATAGATTTTACAGTTCTTGGAAGCTCAAACTTATTTTTCTTAATACCACATTTGGTCATGCAGTTGACCCGTTGCACCCAGATTTGCCCTGAAAAGCTACAGTGTGGTGTCGCTATGCAAGGCTATTCTAAAACTATTGGTAATCAGCTGCTTAGGTTATAACCATTGTACCATTACATACCTTGAATGTTCATCATTTTGGGACTAAATAAAATATTTAACATAGTCTATATAAAGACAGGTAGGAGGAATTATTTGGGTTGATTTGACTAAGTTTTCCCATTTTATTCTAATTATTAATAGTTCTCTCTACTCATCCTGCCATCCATGAGCACAGGCTTCCTATTTGTCCTTCTCACCACACTTCTCTCTTTACCACAGTTCTGAGGTGCTTGGGGATACCTGCAAGACTCATTACCAACTATTCTTCTGCCCATGATAACAATGCAAATTTACAGTTGGACTTCTTTCTGGACGACGAAGGGAAAGTGGACACCAAAATTACAAAAGATTCTGTCTGGTGAGTTCTCCTGGTAAATGCCTTTAATGTATCAATTATACAATTAGTAAAAAAAGGTGACAGCAATGGCTGTGGTTTATTTATTTCCCTGTGCATTAAAGAACACTGCTAGTTTATGTAAAACAGAATGAATGGATTGTTAGTAGGCTGACTAATACGAAGTGCTTGTCATGTAAAGAGACAAACCCTAGGGGATCCCACTACTAACGTTACCATGCAGTGCATGTTTAAGCACACCGGAGAAGTGGTGGTGGAATGGCTTTGTGCTCCTTAGGGCCAGGCCATTTCTAAAAGTGGAAAAGGGTAGGATGGGCACTTCCATCAGTCTGGAGCCAGGCTCAAAGGGATACCTCAATATCTATGGAAAAACACCCTTCTTGTTCAGCTTCTGCCTGAAGCTGATGTTCCCACATTTGTAGGCTGGTTTTACATTGTGTACATGCAGTCACTGTCACAAATAGGTATTTTCCAAAATAAATCCAGTTCAGCTGAAGAAGAAGCAAGCCAAGTATCAGACAAGTTAGTGAAATGCTATCACCAGATTTATAAAAAGAAAACTCCCTAGAAACAAGAAATGGAGTCTATGTATTTTTTTGGAGAAGACAGTCCTCTAACTTTCTCCTCAAACTCTTACTGTCTGCTGTCTGACAGCAGTGTAGCATATATTGATTATATGCTCTGTTCTGTAGAAATTATGTGTGGGTTATTGGGTCTCAAGCCTCTCCTCCTCAGGGTGAAGCAGTGAATGTGACCTCTATATTCCTATATTCAGGAGATACTTGTCCTATTCAGTGTTAATATACCCGATTTGTGTCAATGATATCTTCAACTCATGAGCATAGCTGCTCATCAGCATGTTTCATTAACGACTTAATCTCTGGAAGTCTTTATATTAAAACTGTAATAAACCCATTCTGTGGTGGAGGAAATGACTGAACCTGTTGCTGTAACCTCTTTTATGTGATTTCCATAAGCTGATACCAAGAGGGAATCTAAGGAAAACAATTAGGTTCATTTACATCTGAAGCTTGTATCACAGCATCCCAGAATAGTCAAGACTGGAAGGGACCCCTGGAAGTCATCCAACCCTGCTGCTCAAATTAGGGTCAGCTAGAGCAGGTTTCTCAGGGCTGTGTCCAGCTAATTTTGAGTATCTCTAAGAATGGACACTCCACAACCATTTTGGGAAACTTGTGCCGGTGCTCAACCATTCTCACAGTAGAGAAGTGTTTCCTGATGTTCAGACAGAATTTTCTGTGTTTCAGTTTGTGCCCATTGCTTCTTGTTCTGTCATTGGGGGCCACTGACAAGAGTCTGGCTCTGTCTTCTTCCCCTCAACTCCCTAACCAGGCATTTATACACATGGATAAGATCCTATTGAGCATTCCCATCTCCAGGCTGAACAGTCCCAGCTCTCTCAGCCTCTCCTCATGTACAGTGTCTGGTGTATCAGCCATTCCTTCAAGTTTTCATATCAGCAAACTTGCTTGAGGGTGTAGCAGGCCTCATCATCCAGGTCATTAATGAAAATGTTAAACAGTATTGGACCACGTATTGACCCCTGGTGTACACAACTAGTGACTAGGCTCCAGCTGGAGTTCACACCACTGATCACAGCCCTCTGATCCCAGCAGTTCAGACAGTTTTCAATACACCTTACTGTTCTCTTATATAGTCTATACTTCAATGGTTTGCCTATAATGATGTTCTGGGAGATGGTGCTAAAGTCAAAAGAGAAACCAACCCCCAACTGGTCTCCCACACTCAGTCATTCATTTCATCAGAGAAAGCTATCAGGTTGATCAGGCATGGCTGGCCCCTTGTAAATCCATGCTGACTACTGCCAGTCACCTTGTCCTTGATATGTCTGGAATGTTTTTGAGAAGAATTTGCTCTATAACCTTCCCAGAGACCAAGGTAAAGCTGACAAGTCTGTAGTTCCCTGGGTACTCCTTCTTCTCTTTCTTGAAGAAAGGAGTGATACTTCTTTTCTTCCAGTCCTCAGGAACCTCCCCCAATCACCATGACTTTTCGAAGATAGATATGAGTGGTCTTACAATGACATCCCTCAGCACTTTTGGGTCTATCCCATCAGATCCATTAGACTTCTGTGTGTCCAGGTTGTTTAAATATTCTCTAACTTATTCCACCTCTACAGAAGGTAAATTTTTGTTGTTGCTCCAAACTTCCACACTGGTCTCAGGGGCTGTGATTCCTGAGGGCAAATCTTAGCAGTAAAAAACAAGACAAAGACGACATTGAAGACTTTGGCTTTTTCTTAGTCCTTTGTCACCAAAAGTCCCTTACCCCATTTGGCAGCAGACTCACATTTTCCATAGTCTTTGTTTTGATACTGATGTACTTGTCTTTCTTACTGCTCTTCATGTCCCTTGCCACCCTCCATTTGATCTGGGTTTTGGCTCTGCTAATCCTGTCCCTTCATGCTCAGACAGGGTCTCTATGTTCTTCCTGGTCACCTGTCCCTGCTTCCACCGCTTCTGCACTTTTTTTTATATTTGAGTTTAGTTGGGACCACCTTGTTCACCATGCGGGCCTTGTTCCACTTTTGGTTGATTTCCTACACATAGGGATGGACCATTCTTAAGCTTGGAGGAGGTGACCCTTCAAAAACAACCAGCTCTCCTGGACCCATCTTCTATCCAGAACTGCCTCTCATGGAATTCTTCCAAGCAGGACCGTTAACAGGCCAAAGCCTACTCTCCTAAAGTCTAGGGTTGCGGTCCTGCTATTTGCCTTGTTTCTTCCTGTTAGGATCCTTGGGGGTTCCCAATTTGCTAAGCTGCATCTGGTCTGTGTGACAGCAGGACCTCAGTACATTTCACGGGGATGGTCCTTCTACAGCTCACGGAGCTGTGAAGGAAGAATCACTATTCTGAAGCCTCCTCTGCCTATAAATGATGTGAAACAAGACCCAATGACTGGCTGCCTCACTGCTCAGTCCATATACACCTTGTAATGGATCATTGCCATTCAGACTTTTTACTGTCTCCCCTTCTCCTAACCTGGTCTACACCTCTCACTCACTCTTGACATTTCCTTTTACCTACATTTCCTTACATTTCCCTACCTCTCCTTTTCCCAGCTGTTTCCTAAGACTTCTTAATTCAGTCCTGTTTCTTTTCCATTTTTTTGGGACAGAGCCAGATCATCCAAAATCATCCTTGCTCCACTGAAATCCATAGGTAACCTCACACTAGCATTTCCTCCTCCCTCCCATCCTACGTTTGCTTTTCTTTGGCTTGATTACTTTTTGAACTGCCTTGTTCATCCTTTTATCCTTCTGGTGCATTTATTAGTACATGGTGCACATAACCCTTTCGGCATGACTTAAATATATTACACACCTCTCTTCATTTCTCCTCTGTGTCCTTTCTCTTCATTACTCTGTAACATACCATGGTAGCCCACATGCCTACTTTTAATGACTTGTGTCTTAACCTTGATTTTATTTTTAATGTCTCTTTTATTTCTTTTTTTTTTTTAAAGGACAAGCTCAAGGCGTTTATAATGATTTTTAAAATGTATTTCTCACTTTTATTTATAATCTCCTGAAAACTGGAAGCAAGGCCCTTTTTCTTTATTAATAAATCATTTCTATTGCCTTGTACTGCTGGAGCTGATCTGCCTTCAGGTTTTAAATACTCTCGGACCTCAGGGATACTTGGAGCCAGGATTTTTAGTCCAATAAATCTCTGAGTGTGGGGCTCCCTCTGAATGTTATCTGACATTTATTTATTTTTATTAAAAATCATCTTCTCCCTCAGGATAGGAAACAACACCACCAAAAAAACACATATACAAAATTACACAGACTTTGCAAAAAGTTATTTTTATAAAGCTGGCCGGATTTGGGCCCATCAGTACTGCCTCTGTCCCCTTACTTTGTTCTCCTTGTCTGTCTTAATGATGATATAAGGACACTTAAAGAATATTTCTCTTGGATGGGAATCAAGACTCACTCCTACTGACAGGTCCAAGCAGACTGACCTCAGTACCTCAACAGAAACTTGCTCGAAGTCTCCCAGCCCCATGAGTGTTCATCTATGTCCAGGCCTGTGGAGAAAGCCCTTCTGAGACCTCTGCTCTCGCATTAACTTCCAGCTCACTTTTCTCCAGTCTCCCACTAATGTTAAGATTGCCTCTCTCAACCCCAATGCCTGAGCTTATTAGCTAATGAAAGGGCAGCAGCTGTTTCCAGCATGTGTCTGTCTCATAAGCAATATGAAGTACCCTTCTTAAATTGTCTTCCAGGCATAAAACCCACCTGGTCATCTTTTATTAATTCCCCCATTGCTTTGTTTAGTCTATTTGTAATTATCTCTGTAAATATTTAATGGTCACTACATTGATCTGTAAAGCCATTCTTGCTTTCTTTAATGTCTCAGGCTTGCTGTAGAATACAAGAACTATAGAATCAGTTTAACAAATTATGGCTGCTGAGCGAGGTCTTCAGCTGTGCTCACTTCTACCAGAGAGAAGTTTCTGCTACATTTTGGAAGGCAAATGTTCCTCTCATCCTCCTTTCCTTAACGCTCATGTGTTTTACAAGCAATGTTTGTCTATCCATTCACATTGAATATACTTAAGTGTATTTGTTATCTGCATGGCAGCAGACCTAGAGAAATTGTTATCCTGTTGTGCCCAACACCGCACTAACAGAAACCAGTAAGAAAGGTCGCCTAGGATGAACATAGAAAAAAAAAAAAAAACATAGAAAAAACTGCATTACCTAGTTACAGAATTGAAGCAGAGCTGCCATTTTCTGCACTGTTATCCCCCGCTTGGTTTTATCATCCTTCCTTCCTGCCTGCTCTTCGGGTTCTTCTTTCGCAGAACACAAAGCCAGTGACGCATCTGGGTTTGATTCAAAGTGAACCAGTGAAGCCTTCAGGGCAGGGATTGTCTCTCTCACATGTTGGCATAACAGTCTTCAAAAACCCACCTACGACAAAGTGCGTCCCCATTCTCTGGTAGCCTTCAGCAAAGCTCTGTGAGCATGATTCAGCATTGACTACTCTCAGCAGCATCAAAAATTCTCTGAGTGTGCGTCATTTTCCTTGAATAATTCCTTTTTCTGTAGTGCTACTTCATTAACTCTCCTAACTGACAAGTTTTACCCTGATCCAAGCTTTCATTTCCACTTTGAAATGTCTTGTTAGACAAGCCTCAGATCCTTCTGACTCTGCTCCATGGCTGGTTTTCACCTATTATTAATAAAATGGTCAGAGTTTAACAATCCTCATTTTGGTTGCTAATATCATTGAGTATACTAGGGGCTGTATCAGCAGCTACACAGATGTAATTTTATTCATATCTGCTGTAGAATACGTATAATTTGCAAGCAAAATTGCCCCTTTCTCTACTCCTTCCTTCTTTTATTTTTTGAAGTAATGAAATTCAAACACTTTGCTGGCTTTACTGCAGGACCCTCTTCCTAGGTTGTCTTTTTTTCTTGCTTGTGCTCTCCCTTGAGCACCGGTAGCATTGCAGGAAGTTATAAGATCTGTCTTTCTTTTCTGCTCATCTTTGAAACATTCTGGGCAGACTGTGATGGTGCTATAGTGGTTTTTTTTCTTTTCCTGAGCATCCAGCCAAGTGAGGGCATTTCAACCCTGAGCATCTAGATGAAGCACTCTCAGAAATTCACCTTCCAGCATACTGTCCTGGGCCCTAAAGGCAAGACTTGGCCCACAGTGGTTATAAGTGGGTTTTATGGAAAGTTGTATGTTCGAGGAGATCTGACCTCCCTCATTGCCATAACAGACTGGGAAGACCATATAAGTAATCCACAGTGAGGAGAGTCTTATAAAGCCTATGCAGGGTTTTTTTCTCAACCAACATGGAAACCAGCCAAGCATGTTTGTTTTGAGCCATGAAGACAAAGCTACACCCTGTATATTATGGACTTGACCCTGAAATCTCTTCAGAAGAGGCACCAAAGCTTCAGTCTTAATAGTTATAAAGCAGACTATGCTTCAGTGGCTTGAAGAAGATTCAAGACTTGCTTTAGCAGTGAGACTGAAGTGGAGGTGTCTGGCTGGAAAGAGATTGTAGTTTGTGTAGCTCTTCATATACCCCAACAATCTCCAAGCACTGGAAAATTTTCTCAGAGACATTTGCATTCAGAACACAGTAGAAGAATCAAAAATCTTCTTCAATTTGCACTCAAGAAACTACATTGAAGAATTGTGGCCTTCAGGTTTTAACAGATAGGTGCCAAACTTTTAGACCTAAAAATCTATCCTGTAAAAAGAACTGATTTTTTCACTCCTAAATTGGCAGATGTTGTTGAAGCAATGAGAGGACATAAATACACAGGTTTGCTTTGATCTGTATGCTTCTTTCCAAGAATTTAATATTCTGGTCTCATCTCTTGTCTAAGGAACTATCATTGCTGGAATGAAGCTTGGATGACCAGACCTGATCTTCCTGTTGGTTTTGGAGGATGGCAGGTTGTTGATGGGACACCCCAAGAAACCAGCGATGGTAATATTGCTTGAAGTCCTCCTTAGCTCTCTTTCCAATACTTAGGTTCTGTTCTGTGGCAAACAATAAACCAACTGAGCCAGTGCCACCATATGACTGATGACAACTTCTTGTACCAGATAACCACACTCACCTGTGCTCAGGGCCTTCTCCTGATTTGTTTTCAGCTCTAAAATAAATCTGTCCTTATTACAACACTGCTGATGATGCATGTGCACAAAGTCCTGCATGAGAAGGGCCCTGCTTGGTACAAAAGAGGTGTAGTCTTGTTGCCAAAATATGGCTTCTAAAATTTTAGAGCACAAATAGAACAGCCTGATCAAATTAATTCTCATACATTTTATGTCACCCAGTTTCTGCAGCCTGTACTAAACTTCCTAAGCAGGCAGTACGCAGGAGAGAAAAAGTGAAAAGCCACTGCTATTTCTTCCCAGTCCTTAATTTTCCAGTTCTTAAAAGACATTCTTAGCAAATTTGCAGTGAGATCTTCCTCAGCCTATGGTATAAGACAGCCCTCCCAAAATTATCTGCTTTAAGCAAAACCAGCCTTAACTGCATTTGAAGTACTTGAGACTTACAGTGGACTTTATGGTGCCATTAAGGCACCGAACAATTAGGTTGTTTCAGACTTGGTTCTGTGTTGTTTAGAGGGCTGACAACAGAAATTAAGCTTTTCACTTGATCAGGAGTTTCCGTAAACTATTAAAAGGGTTCACTAAACCCCAGGAATTCTTTTCCTTTGAGAAAGCATAACTTTTTGACATGTTTTTTAATCAATGTAATCTCTCACTTTAACTATTGTTTCCCCACAGGTATGTACAGGTGTGGCCCAGCCTCAGTTCAAGCCATTAAACATGGTCATGTTTGCTTCCAATTTGATGCTCCTTTTGTCTATGCTGAGGTACATACATGAAAATTTTTAGTGCACTGAGTGATTATCAGTGGGATCGTAGGTGAGACAGAAGATAGGGCTCCACTACAATTTATGGTCTGAGAAGTTACTTCACATATACTCCACATCAAAGAAAAATATCATAATCATATTTTGACTTGCAGGCCAGTAGGTGTGGTGTGATTCTAATGAATGACAAAGATTTCTCTAATCTCTGCTCACTGATGTGTGAAGCAGAAAAAAACTGCGCTGGCACCAGTGAAACTTCAGGCTGTGGTCATTTATTCTTCCCAGATTCCAGCTATGCTCTAGCTGCTCATCTTCATCCCTCGTTAGCTGTTACCTCCTTCTCAGGCTTGTCAGCAAAGCTGCTTATGTTAAGGCTCCCTCCCTTGTCAAAATAGATGCAGCGATTTTAAAGAGGTCTTTGCTCACTATGTGCATTCTGGCTGCAGTGGGTCAAGGAGAGCTCACATGGGTGGTTTGACTGGCAGATTTGAGAGGGAAATATCTCTGTGAGGAGCGAGAGGAAGTGGTCTGGAGTTTTAACCTCTTGCACCACCAGAGCTGGTGTGCCCAGAATTGCAGCAGCTGTAGAGCAGGTCTCTCTCTAATTGAATTGTATATAGCTTAGGACAGAAGACAATAAAGATATTTTATCTATGAAGCTGTCCCCTCTCTATGGTCTAAAGCTTTTTGGTGCAAGGAATGTGTAATCATGCTCCCCAGGTCCAAACAGTATCCCTGTTGCCTACTCAAGTTTACACTGTCTGTTGTTCTGGAGCTGCAAATAGTAAAATTAATCTAGTTGTTATTGTAGCATATGACTAATTGTAAACATGGGACTTCAATGCGAGTAGGACTTCAAGTCAACATATTGTTGTGAGGGGAGATAGGCTGTCTTCCCTTCCTCTCTCTACTTCTATGTATCTCAATCCTTTTTCATTTAATTTTATAGGTCAATAGTGATATTGTTTACTCAAGAAGGGATAAAAATGGAACCCAAGTGATAGAGAACATTGACACAACACATGTTGGGCAATTGATTGTGACCAAGGAAGTTGGGGGTGATGGAATGATGGAGATTACTGAGGAGTACAAGTTCCAAGAAGGTAACCTGAAATGAGGTGGGACCATACCAATGCAGATTTACCTCCATCAGATCTTTGATGGTGGATTCACAGACCTCTGGCACTGAGGGAGCTGCATGAAAAGCTGCCAAGGTGCCCTCTAGAACTCTTTATTTGTAACTCCATCCCAGAAATACTGCAGATGCCTTGAGTAGCACAGACATTGCTACTCAGAAGTGCTTTGGACTAAGTAAGCTGTAGTGAAAACAGTGGGTAGTCATGGAGTAACTCAAAGCATTCAAAACAATTCAAGGCTTTCTGTGCAGCTGTTTAGGCATTTCTTACTCAGGCCAGATGTTTGCACCAAGTAAATCAGTGTAGTTCCATTAATATCAATTAAGCTAGGTTAATTTATCTGATATGGCTTGAATCTCTAAGACCAGCTCACTTGGAAGTTGTGAAGTTCTAATACTAACTTCACCACAGGAAGGTTCACTGTCCTGATGCATTCATTTCAGCTACCACAGTCTATGGAAGATGCACCCTTGTGATAGGTGGGTGGGCTAATGCAGTACCCCTGTTTCTCTTCTAAATTTGATTTTCATTCATTTCTAGGCTCAGAGGAGGAGAGACTGGCTCTTGAGACTGCAGTGATGTATGGCGTTAAAAAGCAAACTACCCAAGATACCATGTATCAGCCGCAGACAGATGTTGACATGGACTTTCAAGTGCAAAAAGCAGTCCTTGGCAGTGACTTTAAAGTCTCTATAACTTTCAGGAACAAAAGTCGCAACTCCTACACTGTTACTACATACCTTTCAGGCAACATAGTGTTTTATACAGGAGTCACAAAAAATGAATTCA
>NW_010538824.1:11555-22958 GCF_000687285.1 Phaethon lepturus
ACTGGAACCCTTTTCACGTAAGATTTGCATAGTTGTTTACAATCTTGCTAGCTTTTTTTCTCTGTGTCGTTAACTGTCACCAATGTCTCTATCCATGGGTAGAGCCAATTCTAGTAGCTAGGGGCAGGATACTCTATTGGGTATCAGGAGGGTCCACTTCCAACTCTGTTCCTGCTACCAGTGTTGTTTAGTGCTGAGGCTGTTTTCTTCAGGCTGTTGCTCCCTGCATAATGCTCTCTTACACCAAGGGGCATGTCTGGGAACTGTTAATTTTTCTTATTTAGTACAAAAGAAAACAAAGGAATGCAGGTATTAAGATGCAAGGTATCGTTTTTCATACCTTTAATCTCCTAGCGGTATCTCACCAAGTGAAGGAAAAGTTCTGGTTCCCCAGGGTGTCATTTACAGGGACAAAAAGGTCTTACTTGAAAGAAACAGACAAGCTCTGAGTGGGTCCAAGTGCACTTCTGGCTTTGGAGGACTGGATGGTTCAGGATTTTATATTTACAGTGATCTAAAAAGTTGATCTGTAACTAGAATGTGCCACTATAAAGCAGGGGCATTTGTCAGCTGGGCAGGCACCCCAAAGGTGAGTTATCTTTACAGATGCAGCTTTTCCTAGTGCCCTCTGGACTGCGGTGGGGAGATCCTACCTCCCTCTTCTCATGAGAAAAGCAGTTCCTGGCAGCCTAGCTCACATGGCTGAGGGCAGGATTTTGCACTGCTCAAAGCAGGGAAGAGGGGTGTTCTCCTTTTTTAGTTTGAACATAACCAATTTATTTCCTGTCAGCCATGGCAGCCCCATTCAGAAAACATTCAGCAAGCGTTGAGGACCTGCTGTACTCTAAAGCACTATGCAGCAGGCTGGTTGTAGATCCCTGGCTTCCTCAGCAAGAAGTGACTGCCAATTACTTGTTCTTTTGACAGGCCTCTGCTCTTGGGTCAGTGCCTCCAGCTCAGCAAAAGTGATGAGAATGCACTCTTATGGAGGCTAAGTTAGAGGATCTTCTACTGGAGTTCCCTACTGAGAAAGTCAGGATCAATGATTTTGCTTCCTTGACACTGCTACTGGGCAAAAGTAATCTCAGCTGAGTGCAGCAGGAGTGGCAGGACTTCAGGGGGCCAAAGGATAGGCCTTCTGATCTGGGTCTGGTGCTGGATCACTACAACCCTGGCTGACCTCTGAGCTTTCTCATGTCTTGTCTACCTCATCCCAGCTCAGGAGACACTGTAAGCCCTCTTGCCTCAAAGAGGATGAGTTTTGTCTCGGTGAGAAGCCTCTGTGGAATCACAGTTCCTGCTGTGCTGTGAAAAAAAATCCTCCACTTTGAGCATCATCAAAAACTTCATGTTTTGATTTGGAGCTGATTAATCTACATAAAGTCAGAGTCCATTTACAGGCATCTACAGGTGAAGGTTAATAAAAATTCTATCATCTCCAGTCTATAACAAAGCCCTGACAGCTGCTTGCTGATTCTTTCTAACTCCCTGACCCATTTGCAAGGGGTCTGGAAATGGCCTGACTCTGGGTTGCATTGAGTTATTCCATATAGCTTATCAAAACAGTGTGGGGTTTTATATTGGCTTGCATCAGTTACTAAATACTTGATAATACTGCAAAACTTTGGGAGATTTGGATAGGTACAGTAAAAAAATTCAATTTCAACTGCTCGGTCTAAATTCTGTGCCACTTCTTTGACGGAAAATTCAGTCATCTTGTAGGAGACGTGCCAATGCCTGCTACACCTTCTGGCTGTGCTCTGTGCTTGGTTCTAGGCTTACATCTGCTTTTGCATCAAAGGTCTGTGTAAGGTATTATTACCTAAAACACAGCTTCTGCAGTGCATTGAGGCTCATCTCTCTCCTCTGTGCAAGAAATTAAATGGATAGATGAAGTTTAAACATCACTGAGCCTCATAATTCATTTTTTCTAAGGAAATAATTTGTAAAAAGCTTCTTGAAACTGTGCTGGAAACTCTGAATTGACTGATGGTGAGTGAACACAGACTAGAGAGAGGCACTTGAGAGAACAGAACATGGATTTTTTTGCACGTGTACCGAAAGTATGTCCCCATTACTGCCTCCGGCCAAGGAGACGTGTTTTAAGGTATTGCCACCTTTCAAGGTGGAAATTAGCTTATAGATGAGCTACAGTCATTGACTTGTGGAGCACGTTGTCCCACAACAGGACAAAAAACCCTCACAAGTTATGCCATCTCTGAAGGTGACACATCAAACCCGAGCATGAATTCTTTTGCCTTTGCCTGGGAAAGGAGTACACGTGCAATCAGGAAGGGTGTCTGAGCAGATGGGCAGTGTGAAGGGAGGCAATGTGATCATTTGCAACTCTGTGAGAATACTCTGTCAAGGGTGTGATAGGAGGATACCTTCTGAGGTACTCAGGCAGAATTTGTAGGCTTTGTTCATGGCAAGAAGTGTAAATATATGTATCTGGAAGTAACAAAAAATTACAATATAATAAAAATGTGTCAAAGGCATTCTTCCAGCCCATGCTGCTGAAAGAATTAAGCAAACTAAGTCTTCAAACAGGAAGCGAATGCATGATTTTCAGAATAATGATTAAAGGAATTGTGTGGGTTGAAAACATCTTTGAGGATTTGAACAACTTAAACCTTCCAGTGCCTTCAAAAGTGCTCTTGCATCTACTTGGTTATATTTAGTTTTCTCTATTTTTTTTAAAGGCTGTAAGCCAGCTCAGTGTTGTGTTTCCCTTGGCTTTCCCAGGTACAGTAAGTGGCACTGGGAACTTACAGCACAGCCACTGCTAAGGAAATGGAAGTCTATTATTCTTTTTTTTCCTGTGGTGATTAAATTTAAACAGAAAAGTTTGTCTTTCCCTCCACTGTAAAGAAAATTTCTCTTCGATTGTAACTAATTTCTTTGTTTGTTTGTTTTGCACAGATGGGAAACACCTTGCAAAATAATTTACAGTTTGAGGCACTATGGGAAATTCTTTTGCAAGAGTTACAGAGGGAGAGGACGAGAGGGAGGGGGATCACATCAAGTAAATTTAAGGCTGGCCTGGAAAATCCAGGTCAGGTGGTCACCAAGGGAATAGCTTTGAAACCAAATCAGGGAACTGGTTTTGATGTGAGTGGATCAAAAGAGTGAAAAGGGGTGAATGTCATTTACCCAATTGAGTTCAGTTGTCTCAGTGTGTACAGTGTATGTCACAGATACAGCACAAAAAATGGGTAACAGCAATAACTGCAGTTAACAGATGGGAGATCTTGATATGTTTACTAGGGTTATAATGAATGTTTATAGAGGCAAGAGCTCCAGATCTATATATTCTGCCTGGTCACTTAGTTAGCAGGTCTGCTTCTCTGCATCACATTCTCACACTATTGTTGGCCTGGGAATTGCAGTTCAATATGGTTAAAATTAATGATTCCCTGCATCTCAATCATTTAGCCCAGGGGGACTTGTTCCTTCCAATAATTATTGTCAGGGATCACGTGAAAGCTCTCTGGAGGGCATGCTGGTGACAGGAGGACCTTCTTGCTAAATTCTGTGGATAAGTCCAGTGTAGGACAAAGGAAGATATCCAGACACATCCTGCAGAGCAGGTGGTCTCCCAGGTACCCTGCATGGGCTCACATCCCCCAGTAGCTGTTCTGGTGGCATCCCTGGTGGCATCCACCTGCCAGGAAGAGAGGCAGAGAAAGAACAGGAGTAAAGTGAAAGAGCAAACATTTACAAGGACAACACTCAAAAGCTGGTTTGGACCTTTGTGCCCAGTAGCTATTTATCGACAGTCTTGCTTCTCACTTATTTTGTGGTAGTGCCTAGAAACCTTCAACAGTGATGTGGGGCACTGGGCACTGGGCAGAGGTTATGCATAAACCCAGCCCGTGCCCCAGTGACCTCACAACCTAAATGGAAAGAGGGCAAGATCAGAGAGGGAATGGTGAGGTAAAGAAAAATGAAGATAGTTTGGGCAAAAAAATCAAAGTCATTCTTTGGTGGTGGGCCACCTTTTTTCCAAGGCACTCGTGTAACTGCCACTGGCCATGACAGGAGGAACAATTAGCCATTTGATTGCTTCAAATGCCTCTTTTCTTTCCTGTTTCTCCCCTCAGCCAGCACTTTTGATGTTGTGATCAAATCAAGCGAGTACCTGGGTGACCTGCTGGACCAAGCCTCCTTTCATTTCTTTGTGACGGCTCGGATCAATGAAACGGGGAAGATTCTGGCCACGCAGAAGGCGACAGTCCTGGAAATTCCTGCCCTGCGGATCAAGGTAGCTCAGGGCTGTGCTGGAAGGGAGCGACCACCATGCTGCATGCAGGCTGTTCTCTACAAGGCTGTCATGTTGACTTCTGGGATTGGGGGGTGTACACATGTGTGTGGACGTTAGACTTTCAGTCTAGCATGGACCTTAAAAAGCAGTGGCTGGTTGGAGGCTGCATAGGTATGTTATATATTGTACTGAGTATCCCTACATTAAAATCTGAGGCTGACAGTATCACCGGTAGTAGAGAGCTGAAGTGATCTCAGTGGAGGAAGGAGGGGAAAAGATCTGGTAAAGCTGGAGAAACTCAAAGGGTAAGAGAGATTACTCGCTCAAGTCACTCAAGTCTTTAACTAGTTCAGAAGTCTATTATATTTAAAGCAACACAGCACAGAGGCTTCTTGCTGAAGAATGAAGGGCACTGCTGTTGAGGTGAATTTGGAAAGCTCTTCCACATGTTATGGAAAGTTTCTCCAAACTTGGATGGGCAGCATCGATTTGGGACAATGCTTTCAGGGTTTTGGTGCTTTGCTGCCACTCTGAATGTAACTGTCAGTGGAGTTCCCTGAAAGTTCAAACATTTCTGCATGTGGTGACACGGTACCTATGAAAATGTAGAAGTGTAAGGTTTGTAATAGAACAAGGACCCTACGTTGTATGGTCAAAGGCAGAGCTGAGATCTAGAGTTCTCAATTCATAACTGGGCATCCAAATAAATTGCCTCATTTTCAAAAGCGCTGAGCCTTCATCTGTTTTGAATGATGTCATTTGGATCGACTTTTTTCCTAATACTAAAAAAAAAATCAGAACACCTGTTCAGGAAGCTTTATATAAACATGAATGCAGTGTGCTCAAATTCAGGACCTTGAAAGAAATCTAAGTTTATAGACCTTTTTTGCCTCGCCTATTTACTTGAACCAGTGTTCCAGTTTCCATATAATAATTTATGTAGTAACTACAGCCTTCTGCAGAAAAACCTTTTTAAAAAATATAGATCAAAACTACAGTGATGTTTGCAAAAAAAATCCACTCCATTTCATGGTCTGCAGAAACATCACGATGATCTTATCAGATTATTGGTATTTTGAAACAAAAGTTTCTTCTTTTACTGAGCATTCTAGAGAGGAGGTAAACAAGGCAGATAAACTCCACTTCAAATACCTGTCTTCAATAACCAGATTTTAAAAGTAGAGTCTTTTCAATTCAAAATTTATACGAAACTTCTTATACAGCATCCCCAATTTCAGTTTCAAAATAGTTTATTCTCCCTGCTGTTATGAAGAAAGGATGATTAGTATATAGGATAGGTTGTTATCCAATAACCATGTTTTCTAATAAAACTGAGTTTGTCTCTTCTCTGCTTCTTTGTGATGTGTAAAAATAGGCTGAAGTTTTAATAGCTGGATTTTTTTAAGTGTGTGTGCGTGTGTATATACCTATGTATTTATATAGGAAACTTTGCTCTATTGCCTTTTTAAAGAAATCTGAGGAAGCTTATCTCCCTAGTTTTCTTGTCTTATTCCTTCATTGAATGTGACTGGCAGACTGGAGTTCTTAATGTGAGAGTAAGAGACAAGAATGAAAAAATGTTATTTCCCCTCATGTCTTCAGATACACCTTTGATCGTTCTCTGTTGGTCTAAAGAGATTGTCAGAATTAACAGTTGAGGAAATTACACCATACTCTGATTTAGCTTGAGACTAGGTTACAAAAATAAGCTCAGCAAATACATATCACGGTCTCAGCTGCATGTATGGGAGTTCAGGATGATTTTGAATCCTCCCATCTAACAGTAATCTTAAATGGGTAATTGAAATAAGGAGGACATAAGACCTCTAATTGGGCTAGGATTTCTGAAAATGCCACTGATGTCTTCTGGAAAATTCAGGTGGCTAAATGCTGTTGAGAGGTTAGCTGTGAGTATCTCATCCTTTACTCCAGTCAATATATTCGTATTTGGTGCAGAGTGATCCCTTAGACAAGAGTCTTTCCAGTTTTTTGCAACTGTCACACTCCTTAAAAATTTGCAGTAGGGCTGCAGACCCCAGCAGAGCACTTTAAATTTGTTGGCAAGACACTTGTTTTTCTTAGTTACCTTTTTCAAGGCCCTTTGAAGTAGTCCATGGACCAGCTGGGATCTTCCAGCCATAAATTGAAAACCCTTGCCTGAACCGTTTATATTCTGTGAGAAATGTTGTGTTTCTAGGTGGAAAATCCCCAAATCCTCACAGATATATTTGTTTAAAACCACGTTCATTTGGAGGTGTTTTCCAGGCAGCTGTCCTACTGGCACCTGAAGGGACAGACAGATCCCGTCAGCCGTCTCCTGTAATACACATGGAAGTTAACGTGATCACTGTTCGTTAGTCTCGCGGTTTAATATTTTCCAGTGCAAAATGTATTGCTTTTATGCTATGTAAGGGTTTTGGAAGACAACTGGCTCTCAAGTCTACGTAGAGCTCATGCACAAGGCTGGAAACCTTTCAGAGCATAAGAGGGGGTTGCAAGGCAGGGGGAAGATAGGCACAACACCTTTGAGGCGTACAAGCAACGTGACTCAGTGTTTCTACTTTAGGGTAATAGGACCGTCCCTTCTCTTCTGGAGCTTATGTCCAGAGCAGGCCATGCACTTCAGTGCTGGTGGGAAGCCTGGGGAGAGGAGAATAATCTGAGAGAGAGGCCCCACCTAGCTGGACTCACCCTCAGTTGGAAACTCAGCTCCAGGACTGTGCATGCAGATTTCTGGTTTTTCTATGGACATGAGGGTCTTCCTCTTGACCTGCCACGTGGCTTGAGGGAAAATTGCAATGGGTAGAAAAATCTGCAGTGGTACCTATGGGCCCATCCAACAGTGTTCTTCTGACTAGGCTTTCTCTGCCTCATGCTGTTTTGCTGTGTGCCTCCATTCCCCCTCCTCTCCTTCCTTGCAAGATTTTACTGTGGGACATGTTTTTATTATCAGCTTGTGGAGCGTTTTCCTTTCCTTGTGTTGCAGACCCAAGGTGAGACAGTAGCTGGCAAAGAAATGTCTGTGACTGTGGAATTCACCAATCCTCTGAAACAAACCCTGGAGAACGTCACACTCCGCCTTGAGGGACCCGGCGTGCTGAGAACGATGAAAAAGGAGTTCAGGTAGGCAAGAAGGCACAACTAGCTGGGAGTTCATGCCCTGCTTGCTCACAGGAGGAAACTCACAAGAGACACTTAACTAATGCTGTGCTGAGTAATTCAGTTCAGACACTCTCTCCTTACTTTAAAATTCAATACACAGGGGAGCTATAGGTCTCAATAGTCAGAAGAAGTCGGGCTGTCCAGAGACGCTGTGCAGAGAGACTGTGAGAGCATTTCATCTGTTCAATACCAGGGTTGGAGGAAGGGGTAGAGGTTGTGGGTAGTTGCTAATGCAGCCTGAGTTTACTTTTTCACTGTATTATATTATTTTTAGCGCTTGACAATAGCACCTACGAGCCACTATCACAGAAAGACAAATTTATCCTACACATGAAGTGTTTACTGGCACTCGCTCAGTATGTGCTAATCAAGTCCTGTGCTGTTTTTCAAAAAGGGCTTTTCTCCACTCATGTTAATCATGATTATACAAGACATTCAGGTACCTCAGATGATCTTTGCAAGCTTATGTCAAGACATGAAATGTGTGTCTTGGCTTTAGCAGAGCCTGCCGGGATGGCCGCAGCGGCACGCAGCTTCCCCCAGTAGCACCGCTGCACAGGGCAGCCCTGGCACGATGCGAGGAGGGAGCGGGGTGCTCCCAAGCCTGAGAAAGAGGAAAGTCCTTCAGCCACCTTCATTATACTCAGGGTCGCACTTCGTGCTGACACAGTGGTACCCGTACGCTAAGCAAATTGTTTCCTAAACCCTTTTTTCATTTGAGTTCAGTGTTATAAGCTCAACATTAGCCAGTTCCAGGATATATAACTGGGATCCTTGGAAAATTTTGCAGCCATTTCTTAGTCTTGGGCAGCCAAAGCAATGTTATCTATCATTACCTGAGCTGATGGTCCCCAGGTGTGTGCAAAAGGAGTTTGAAATATTGCCTGTGCTTCAGCAGCTGCATAAATTTTCGGCATTATCTGCAGCCAGTAGGGGAGGTCTGAGCTGGATCGCATCGGGGCCAGGGATAAAAAGATCAAAACTGGTCTCCAGAGTGGAGCTGGATAGAAAAAATGACTGTGAAAGGGCATCATACCGTGCTTGCTTTGTGCACGTGGTATGTCACAGGCGCTGCTGAACATGACTCAGCACAGTCCACATGGGTTACACAAGTTGCAGCAGCAGCAGCCCTCATCGCTGCCCAGCCGTGCCAGCCTCCTCTCTCGTTCGGCATCCTTCTCGACCGAAAAGCTGCTGTGGGCTGTTCTCACCTTCAAGGATGCAGAAGTTGTCAGGTGCATCAAAGGCACAGGAGTTAGGGAGAAAAATGACTCACGGAACAGACGTCATTTTCCTTCAAGTCACCGTGTTTTCCCCTTTTCAGTAGTGCCCTTGGCATCATTTAAAATGGAAATGGATCAGCTTAGTCATTTTAAGATTTAACTTCTCCGAGATGAATGAAGGCTGCAGGTTATACACACGGAGGACAGAGCAGGGGGCAGTTGTAGTTTATTTAAATAATAATCACATTTGCCTCCATACATTCAGAGTGATAAATGGCTCTGGTGTGGTGATGGCTCAGCATATTATGCAGAATCATTCATCACTGAATTCTCTCCCAGGAAAATCAGATTAGGGTGGCTTTACTCCATTTGCAAGGAGAATTAAACCTATTCTAGGCTTTCCCCACCCTTCCACTCCTTCCCTGTCCATCAGGGACTGTCACATATGGGATGTGGCTTTCACAGTTCTTTGTGGGGATGAGACTTTTGACCTCTCTGTATTTTTAAGGTAGCTTTCTGTATCACTTGGGTCACTCCACAAAACAGGTATGTGTGATCCAGCTGATACAATGTTATTCTGGGAATGAAGTGGCTTGGGGGCTTCAGTCTTGAACATTCATAAAGATTTGATATAGATATAGATATAGATATAGATATAGATATAGATATAGATATAGATATAGATGTAGATATAGACATAGGTATTTAGCTGTTAGCCTCAGACAGATGAGGAGCATGACTTACAGGAAAGCCTTTGGCAGCAGCAATTCCTACATGGGGCATAGTCTTTGCGTGAAAACTGAGAATTATCCAGACAGTGTTAAAAGGATTTTAGCCAAGCGTGCATTCACACTAGCAGGTAAGTCACTTTGGGTGTTTCTACATGTCAAAGCTCAGCTAGTATTAGCATTTGTGGAGAGAAGCAAGTTGTTTTGGAAGTAGGACAGCAGAGAAACAGGAAAAGGGGGGTTTGGTTTCCCAGCACAGCTGTTGTCTTCCTGCACACACAGACATATATAAATATATATATATATATATGTGGAGATCATAGTACTATAAATCAGAGATGCTAGTGCTATCCTCTCTCACTGGGGCACTTTGACGATGTGGTCTGGAAACCTTCATCCTTAGAGAATCTGGCCCCCAAGTGCTCAGGAAAGTATACTGAACCTTGCTGCACAGCAGATTTGTATAAAATCTTCTTCACTTTCCATACAGATAATCCCTTGCAGATCATTCCCATAAACTCTAATTTTAAAAAGGTATTTAACCTTGTGCAGCAATTGAAGTCATTGCTTTATCATGCTACCATTTTAGTGGGCATTTGGCAGAGTAGGCAGGCCAGCTGAGGGGAACAGAATATCTCTCATTAAAAGCAAAGACAAAAATAAGGAAAACACTTGCTGGAAGCAGTCTGCACATGCTCACACCAAAAAAAAAGACCTTCCCCTGCTTTTTCTTTTCTAAAACTGCGTACATGCCCCAGGGTACCTGTGACTGTATAGGCAAAATGCAATGCAGTGGCCTGTGCAGATACCTTAGCTAACCTCTGAGAAGCTAGAATACCTCTCATTTCAGCAGAGGCAGACTTGCACTGAAACAAACATGCAGGTGGGAGGATTCCAGGCTAGCTCATTTCAAGCTAATTAAGATTTCTTGTCTTGTGGCAACTTGTGCTAAGCCGGGGCAGTCATTTCTGTCCTGACTCTGATATAGGACATGGCATCTGAGAGCCAAATCCTACCAGATGAGAATTTGAAACGGTGTCTAAAGTTTAGGCTTACTTCACTCTCACCTTATTCAGTGGTTTGCAGAATACCATAGCCATGTGAGATGAGAACATTGGCTAAATTCATAACCCTCTTCCTTAATGTGAGGAAAAGAACATTTTTACAGATAGCTTCTCACTACACTATCTTCTCCATTGGTTCCTTTGGAGCAGCTGTATCCTGACATCCCCCAAACATAATCAATCAATCAATCAATCTATCAGCCTTCAAAATCTGCACACAGAAGGCAGTGAAAGCACTCAGAAAACACAGAAACTAAATACTTGAGGCTCTCCATGCATCTTAATTGCAGCAAAAATTGAAAATCAAGAGCAGCGTGGAATATAGTTGCTTTATAGTATGAGTTATCAGGAGTCATACATAATGTAAAAGAGTAACTGCTAATAGCAGGACTCCTGAGAACACTTTGACTTATTTGTATGGACACGAAGTCATTGAAGTGGCCAGTGATGAGATTTGCTGATGTTACAACCATGGCAGGGTGGTACAGGGTAGGAGCTGGCGAGGGGCTCAGCATCTCATCAGCACTGTGTCAGGTTTGCACGGGAAAACCCTGGACAGTTTGTAACCAGGGCTTATTTAAGCATTTAAGGAATCACCAACAGGCTATAGGTTATAATAAACAGGTAAAATGAAATTATAAAGTAGAAAATACATATGTTAGCTATAAAGAAGATCATTCTGAAAGTGATTCTGAGAGGAAGTGACAGGAGGCAGAGACAAATAGATTCATTTGGGAAATTTAAAATTAGCCTGGAGGAAAGGCTAGAAAAGGCTTTGAGAGAGTCAGTTCTGCAAGGAATAGAAGATGGAGGGAGTCATTTATAGGACACTTATGAGTGACTGAAACATAAAAAATTTGCGATGTTTTATATTGTCCACCTTCAGTTTCTCCAATTGTGTGTCAGGTTGAGAGCACTGGCTAACTGATCACAATATTGTTACTTTCCTTTTTTCCTACAGG
>NW_010538824.1:22989-30556 GCF_000687285.1 Phaethon lepturus
TGAACTCTACCTTGATCTGGGAAATAAAATGCATCCCAAAACGACCGGGGTTACGAAAGCTGATTGCAAGCCTGAATTGTGATGCTTTGAGGCATGTGTATGGTGAGCTGAACGTTCAGATTCAGAAACCGTGAACAAAGGTGCAGCCTTTATCTCTCATATAGCTATATTTCAAAATACCATGTTGGGGGGCAAGGGGGGAGGAAGAGGTAGAAATCTACCAAATTGTTAATTTGGTCATCCTTGTGCTGAATAAAATTCCATAGAGAAAAGTAATCAGTAACGCTGGGGAGAAGTTAAAAAAGCACAGATACATGTAATTAAAGGCAATTCTAGGCCGTATTATTCCTATAGTTCACTTGTATTTATGATCTTTTGCATTAGTGCTGCAAGGGAATCTGAAAAGCTCCATTCACCAGAGTACTCTGAACTTTAGTTTTAATTAAGGCCTGATATTTCACTGAAAAGGTAAAAAAAAAAAGAACCCAGTGTTATAAATTCTTAGACTGAATTACACAACCTTACGGTAGATCATTCAGGCTGCAATAACAACAGGTATTTCTAGCTAAAGAGGTTGCTTTGTCTTACAATGTTATAATTTTCCAGTTCATGGAGAGCTCGCTTTGCTGGAAGCATCTCTCAGAATGTGTTATCTCCAGAATATTCCCAATTCCTTGTTTCCTCCTGCTGCTTCCCTATGCTTTTTCTCTTACTCTCTCATGCGTGCAGGCACCCACACATGCTCACTCCTGTATTTCATGCCCTCATCCCACCCCGTACGCTGTTGATACACTGTTCTTCTCCTTCGCTTGATGAAAATCCAGAGGTTTTCCTGCCCCTGCTCAGGGTTCGTCACACCAAACTTGCATTCCGTGGTCATGTCTCTTGCATACGATGTGGTCTCTCTTCATCCTTTTCTGCCTTTTCCTCACTCCTGAACCCACCCTGTAGCCCCATTTCCCATGTGTGTGTGTGTGTGCGCATGTGTCAGGGGGTTCCCTGCCCCAGAGCAGGGCTCTGCCAGCCGGTAAATGGGGTGAAGGAGAGAGGAGTGGAGGGGGCAGCCTGAGGGTCTTCTGCCATCCCCACAAGCCTAGCAAATATCCCACACTGGAGCTGCCACCTGGGGATGAGTCTACTAAACCATGCCTGAAAGGTTCCTCGGAATCGCGGCTACTGCAGAATGAAGTCCTGTTAGATGAGCAACCCCAGGAAGATAGCGGGACAGAAACTCAGGTACAAAAGGAATAAAGATGTATCTTGAAAGTCAGAAACTCCACAAGCTGGGTCTGCTTCCTGGCTTTCTCGCAGCATATATCTCTGTGAGATGCAGTGGGGCCTCCCAAGGCATCGCCTCTCTCCTGAGGACCTTCTGGACCAGAGCCTGCTCTGAATCTGTGGTTTCCATTAGTCTTCCATGCAGGGTACCACTCCATCCTAAGCCATGTACCCCAGTGTGCTAGGGCAGTGGGGGGAGGGAGGGTGTTCATTTCTCACCTTCCCTGAAATCCTTCTCAGGATCTTTTTCCACGAGGCAAAGGGGTACATGCCACAAGCTGCGTCAAGTCCTCTCCACTGGCCACAGTGTATAAGAACCTGTCCCGTACTAACAGCACAGGTGAGCTAACTGAGCTTCCAAAGGAGTTGAAAGGAACCTCATGCTCATTAAACACTGGGGCTTCATTGTGCTGTGCATGGCTGTGTCATTTTGTGGTCTCATTAGTGAGAAAGCAAGGGGGATGACTTGCCTTCTGCTCCTCTTCTTGCAACACACATTACCTCCTGCAAAACCTGTGACCAGCTGTTAAAAATAAGCAAGTCCTGGGAGGGGAGAACTGCAGGCTGCTCTTTTGCTAAAGAATGAGGAACAAAGCAAAGATTCGCACCACATCATATGCTCAATGAGTACTCCCAGATCCAGGAACACCAGACTTTTGGGGGCTTTCACTTCAGGCATGGGCACACACTCATTTTGTACAGTTTATGTGATCACATTACAAACTCTGCAATGTCAAAGTTTCTCAAATAAGTCCTCTGTGGTACAAGGGACTGAACAGTGTGTTGTAAATGCAAGGTGACAATCTCTGTTAAGTAATTAAGCAGTCCTACCAGACTCTACATCATCTAACAAAATTATCCATTTTTTGCTCTTGCATATAAACCTGCTTTCTATTCCAGACATTTTATAACCACAGTGTAATAAGAATTTGAAATAAAGCATGTCTGATTGCACTTGTGTCTTGTGTTCTGTATTTTGATCAATCACTTCTTCTGCATAGTAGCACTATAGACACCACTTGCTGCATCTTAACTGTAGAAGTTAAAAAATTTGTTTCTGAGCCATGCCAATAGAACCCTATACTTATTTTAAAAAAAAAACCAAATAACCATTCGCAGGCTCAGTTTAATTATTTGCCTTTGTTTTTCTTTCTGTTTTAACAACTGACTACCTAATGCATTGGAGAAGGTGACGATTTCCAGAGCACATCACAGTGCCAGCAAAGAGAATTCCTAGATTCCCCTGGAAATTGTGTTAACATGTCAGAGACATTAAGTGGCTGGTATGCTCCTAATGAAACCTTACTTACATGCCATTTCTAAAGTGTGCCTCTCGACTAAATATTTCAAGGCATTTTACTAACAGACGCTAAGCTGAACAACATTCACCAGGAGACAGGAAGTATTTTTATAGATAGTTTACAGAGGGGTATACTGAAGTAAAGAGAAGTTCAGTGATGACTGGGAATAGAGGCAGACAGACCTGGACATCACCAGCCCACTCGCTTTATACAGAATTGCTCGCAAAACCTGAGGACAAAATGAGGATGGCCTCTAGGATTTCACCCACCCTGTGGATGGGCTGTCACATGAATCATGGGTAAAATCTGACTGAAGGGGTGAGTGCTGTGATAGCACTATATGTATGCATAGGAAATAATCAAACAATAATGTCAGATTGTCAACCCTGGATCTGGAGGATCTTTGAACCTCAAAAGACTTGGAGACAGTCAAACTCTCCAGCTGAGAGTCTCTTTTGAGTGGGGTGAACTTGTGTCCTCAACCAAACCATCACATCTCGGAGGTAGACTGGGGAGAAGAAGTCCAAAACCAAGCCCCTACCTCCACAGATCCCACACTCCAGCAGCTCAGAGAAGCCAAATACAAACAAAAGTCTGTGCGCTCCTGAAAGCACACCTCATTTGTTACCACCTTCTTGCATCTAAGCTACGGAGCAGGTTGCTTCAATTCCCATCAATTTGTCAGATTCAAAATCTTGTTATAGGCAAAAGGAAACACAGCTCACACACAAACCTAAGAAGAACATATTGTTATTAAAAATAGTCTAATCAAAGAATTATTACTAGCTGAGAGAGTTAGGTGATGAAATTATATTATTGTATTTTTCTTACAATGATACTAACACAGTCCAGATATATCAGGTAAAACTGATACACATAAGCTTTCTAGCATACTCGCCTTTCTCTGCTCTTATATGCACCACTACACTGCCCCTCTGATGTCTTCAGGCTGGGGTGGGACCATGTGCAACAGCAAGACATCAGTGTCCCAGATCCTTCACCAAGCAGGATCTGACACGAGTGGGGAGAGTTTCTCTTCCTCTTTGCTGGGATAAGTGCAACCGAAACTTTCTTCCCTCTCACCATATGATCCACCAGAAGTCATTTTTACATGCTTACTAATACGCTCTACATCTTGTTCTTTCTTCGTTGGTTCACAACTCCACAGTAGGTCCAAATTTGCTTTGCACCAATATGTGGTGCATTTTACATGTGTTGGGTACTCACTGTTTGTTCTGCTTTGTTACATCTAAAATCTGTCTTACCCACCTGCTAAGGTTGCAGCCTTTGATGACCAGCAATTAACCACTGGTGAGTTATTTGTAGCCTGGGGCCTCCAGCATCATCCTACACCTGTACTGCCAGGGTCCCTGTTATCACCCCATGCTACTGATCCTTTATGCTGCATTTTATTTTGCATAATAAAATTTGGGGTCATAAAGAGTTTATTCTACACGGAATAACTACCTGCTATTTCTGTCTATTAGTTACAAAAAGCACATGTAACAGTAAACATTTCACCATGCAACTGGATAAAGCAAAGCAAAAGCCAAAACAAAGTAGACATCAGGTCATTAGATAATTGCTTTTATAGCTAAACAAAGCACAGAAAGAGCTTGACAAGTCCTGATGCTTGTGCTGCTAGCTTATCACCAAGCTGTGACCTTTCACAAGCAAAGGCAGCATCTTATTTGTAGACCAGAATCAGAGAATGTGACTGAGCATTGGCTTTTCTAATGACTGGTGCTGCCAGTGGTAATTCATTTGAACTGAAACTAATCAATAAATGCTCTGCCAAATAGGTGACACTCCCTGCCCCCCACCCTTTTCTCCTGCTGGGGACTTAAATACTGCCCTTTCCGCAGCATATTGCTTTCATATTTGTCCATGTTTCCCTGGAGGAGGAGGAGGAGGAGGAGGAGGAGGAAGAAGAGGAGGAAGAAGAGGAAGAAGAAGCTGCTGCTGCTGCTGCTGGTGCTAGCTTCTGAATTTGAGTGATGGAGTAATGGAGGAAGATGACCAGATCAGAGCGGGTGGGAAAAGTGTCTGAGCTTGTTCAAACCAAAATTAATAGCCCCATTAGGAAAGAGGAAAGTCAAAGTATACTGTGGGTGTTGAAGGAAGGAGAGGGATTGTCCTGTGTTTTGGAGCTGGCATGATAGCTGGTACTGAGTAGGGGTGTGATATGTACATTGGAGTAGCACCTGTCATGGAAGACAGTGCCTGACAGAAGCTAAGAGGTTTTGGCATGCAGGTGAGAGGGATTTACTCAGTGCTTAAAGGCAAAGTTGAAAAAGTTAAGTTGAATATTGAAGAAAGAAAACAAGGACTGCATGCTAAAGAGGGGAAAACATGGCCAAAATGATGCAAAGCAAAGAAGGGGGGGGAGAAGTGGGGCAGGGGAGAGAAAGCCGTAAGAGGGAAAGGCCCCAAAGCTGTTTTGCCTAATGCAGGGGGGCAACAAGAGAGACTGGCAGTGGTGGCCGAAGGCAGGCCTCCGGGCAGTCACCGAGTGTGCACTATGAGGAGATCCAGGCGGGACTTGGCATTTTCTTTAGGTCACCTGTAGCTCAGCCCAAACGTGGCTCTGTTTATCTGGCCTTTGCAGTATTAGTTTGGGAATAAAAGGGACCCCTCAAAACTGCTCACTCAACTTCTGCTCAGGTTTTGGCAAATACACAGCTCATGCTAGGGTCTGGTGTATGCTGGGAGCAGTGCCATTAGGTCAAAGTCAGAGCAACATGTAGGGAGGATACTATGGACAGGGAGGGCTAGAGGTCATTATGCAGCTCTTATCACCCGCAGCTTGCTGTCTCCTGCAGCCGTAATCCTTGCTTGTTGATCCTATGACAGTTTCTTCAGAATCTACTAACTCATGGAAATGGTGTAGATCAAACTTCCAAGCTGGCAGGTATAAATACACCATCTTACCCAAAAAATCTTTTGAAGCCAATCCAACAGCAGCCAGATGGCTGAGGTTTTTGTGCCTCCAGGTGTGACACAGGGAACACCCACAAGGTGATGGAGGAGGAAGAATGAGCACTCTCACTGTTGGCTAGGTAACTATTTTGCTCATAGGTGCAGGAGTTGCTAGTTATAAATTAGGGAACTTGTGAGTTAGAAACATCGTAAGTTAAGTGATGAATCAGTCAATTCACATGTTAGACTAGTCTGTCTAGTCTTCTAACTTGCTTGAAGTGTTTGCTTTCTTTCCTAGTGTGTTCATAAAATAAAGTTTAAGAGTACGTTGTCCTGTAAATTTGAGCGATACAAATAGATCATAACACCCCTGATCATGAGAAATAGGAAATGGCTGATCTAGTGAAAACTGTCATAGCAACAAGTGGCATTGCAGATGCAGGTGTTTTGCTTATGCTACAGTAGCCTCCTTTTTGGGCACAAATGCAATGTGTTCTCTCTGTTTGGTATTTTTGGTGGCTTTTTCTTTTGTGAACTTTTGCAACTTTGTTAGCTTTTAGCATCTACCACATGTTTGGGAAAGGAGTTCCCCAGCTATGCTACCAACACATATGAAGAACCATCTCATATTTACTTTGAACTTCATTCTCCTACTGACCTCCTTTGACACCGTATATCGTTGGTACTGGAAAAGTCAGGGAAAACTTCTCTCTCCAGTATGTGATCTATAATTTCATAGACTTCTGTACTGTATTTCCCCCAAATTATTTATTTTCCAAACTCAGGAGTCCTACCTTAGTCACTTTTGTCATGGAAACTGTTTCACACCTGTGATCGTTCTTGTTTCTCAACTTCTCCCAATATCATGTCGTATTAAGTACCATTTAAAAACAAGATAGCTGTTTTAAGCATCTGTATTTTGAAAGGACATTGCTAATGAGTGAATGGTCTACCTGTGTAGGGAGAATGTGGGTTGGCTGGGATCCAGGTTCATTGGGTTAAACCTGGACCCAAATGTGACTGAAACAAATAGATTCAAAACCTGCCCTGGTTGTAAGCTCTGTACAGCCAAGGTTGAACACATCTTATTCTTTTGCATGGAGTATTTCATGAAATGCCTTGTTGTCTCATGCAACCACCAGTGTCACTGCCCTTGAAAAGACTGTGGATCAGCTTTCTACAACAGTTTACTGATGAGTAGGACATTAACATTTGAAAACCAGCTGATTTTTCATCACCGTGTAGATTCATAGTATCCTGAAATGCTCTTAATTGTTATCTGCATTCTGCTGTTCTTCAAAGTAAATCTGTCTTGGTATCACAGTGATTATGTGGTGCCCTTCAGTTTGTTTTATCTGATTACAAAATTCCTCTGTTTGGAAATAGCCTGCATAATAATAGTGAAATGCTGCTGTGACCTTCAGACAACTGAACAGCCAAAAACTCATGGAGTAAGGCGTAAATCTAGTGAGCTGTAACTCAATTTCAGTATTCTTCAGCTATATTTGCATTAGTAAGTTTAACAGAAGCAGATCTGTAGAGTGAAGCAACTGGTGCCAAGTAGCCAATAGCTACCCTGTAGTTTGGAGGGTTCGTATTGGACTTGCCCCTCTCTGGTCTGAATGGCTACAAGCACTTGAAGAGCCCTTGCCGCGCTCTTCAATCCCCTCCGTCAGACAAAACTGAGCTGAAAAAATGTGTGCTCCGGGACCACTCTGATGCAAACCAAAGTGCTGTAAGCTGCTGTTTCAAAAACATCTTCCTCACCAGAATATGTGAGGGACCGTCAAGAGCTCAGCACCTGTGACAGCTGTATGGCAAAGATCTGCCTGGACAGTAGAATCTGAGGGCGTTGAAGCATTTGATATTTCCCTGTCTAGATGCACTGGTACAAAAGTACTAACACCACTACTGCTCACTCCACAAATAGACTGTACACTGTAAGCAACAGTCAAAATGCACCTTCAGAAGTAATGATATGAACTCTTAATAGCTCAACGTCAAAGAAAAAAAATCTGTAGTCTCCCACAGGTCTGGTTTCTTATCAGAAGGAATTACTGGTGACGTGT
>NW_010538824.1:30587-57590 GCF_000687285.1 Phaethon lepturus
GCCCTCTACAGTGGCACACTCTGATCCGGTTTGATCATTGAAAGTATCTTTACACTAATCTAGCTGTATCTGTGCTCGTGATTGTACTAAGATGCTTGTTTTGGGAACTTGTCTCCTTTTAACCAAATGCAATGTACATCATTAGTGAGGTACACTGGCTCCAAATCCCCTTTGCAGCTGTAAAAGTTTACTCTGATGTTTGCTTAAAAGTTTGTTGGGTTTGTTGTCCTTTATAAAACAAACAACTTGAGCTAATTTAGGGACTGTTATAAAGATGATGTTCCAAAGCCTCTGCTGCCTAAACAGTTTAGTTTATAGGAAGACATTTTCATGTATTAAGATAAGCTTTGCACAGGGCCATTATAAACCCCACTGCAACATGCTAGTGAATTATTTTCTACCTTTCTACCGGTTAAGTAAGGTAGCCACAGTTTTTGCATTACAAAACAATACTTTGTGCTCCAATCAGTTAGCTCGGGAAGAGCTTTTAACTAATAAAACCTATTCCCAAAGCTCTGTTGGCCTGATCAGCATTACTGGTGCCGAAGAAAAAAAATGCCTTTGTGTTCAGAGACACAACGCTAAGCACTGGGGAAGTGTCATCATCAAACTGCAAATTAACTTGCATCCAACTGTGGTTACAACTGAAGGTGTGAGGATAGGCAAATGGGAAAAGCCATCATTTTGAGGAAAAGTTAAAAAAAAAAGCAGACTTCAGACTGGACATGGTCTAGGGGACATGGTGGTGCTGGATTAATGGTTGGACTTGATGATCTTGAAGGTCCTTTCCAACCTAGTGATTCTGTGATTCTGTGGGAAGTCAGGAATGTAAGAAAGTAAAATAAATATTAAGTGTCTTATTGCCGTCTTTCTAGTGAAGCTGTGTAACGTCAGGACGTTTTTGTAAGACATCAGTTTTTCTGGGAAACAGCATTTAGTTTGTTCAGCCTTCCCTTATCTGGGCTTCTAAAACCCCACTGAGCTAATGGAACAGGTAAAAGACAGCGCATTCATCTTTGCAGTACTTCGACTCCTTACTAGTGCAGACAAAAAGACACCAGCTGCTTCTCTCCCCATCACCACGCTCTCCACAGCTCCCGCCATCCCCAGTTTCCCTCTTCAGTCTGTCCCTGAGGCCGCTCCAGTACTCCGCACCCCGTGCCGCGGCTGCGCGGTGGGCTGTGCGTGCTGGGGGCTGTCCTGGGCGCTGGTGCCTGCACTTCCTCCCACATTTCACGGCTATTCTTAGAGAAGCCTGACCTCAACACTTCACAGAGGACGGAGATCCTTCTCACTGCCTTTTTGTCAGTAATCCGTTTCTGACTGTAGCCATATGCTAACCTATAGTCCCAACCAGATCCCGCCATGACCAGTCAATTTTTGAAGTCCCAAGAAAACAGTTTGTGTTGTAGGCTAGTTGTTGACATATGTTTTTCTTATATTCAGCGGTTTGGCTGTTACATCCTATAGGGCACAGAATGCTGAAAATGCCTGCATGTGATTTTAAAGTATTACACATTGATTGCCAGAGAACAAACAAGGTAACTAGGGGCAATAATGAGAGAGAGGCGCAGAAGAGGTTGTATCAGGAACAACACAGATATACCAACAGGCGAAGTGGTTATGCAGTTTTCTTTCTGACGTCTGTAATTCCAGTCACCAAGTGGGTCTTGGCCCCTTATGTCACTGCTCAAACAGTGGTTGAATACCTCTCTCCATGGAGCAGGGAAGGGACTTCATGGCTTACACTCCTCCTTGTGTAGCAAGAACATCTCTATTACCTTCTGCCCCATTCAGTCCATTCTTTCTTCAAAATGCTGTATACAGATGACATTATGGTTTTGGACTCAGAATGTTGAGAAACTCTGTCTTTCCTTCAAGTCTTCTGGAAATGCCTAGGAAGTTATCCACCCTGGCACTATCATTCTTCTCCCTGGTCAGAGCTGGAGCTCTCCTCCAAGGAGAAGTACTAAGCAGCTGCCAGGACAAAACCTCTGATATCAGGAATTTATTAGATTCATATTTCTGGAGATTGGCATGGAGATTAGCTTCAATGGCTCTACAATCATTGGAGCTGCCCAGACTCCTCTACAGAGATATTTTGCTCTCCTGGGAAGGGCTGGCTTAGGTTCATTGCAGCCAAAAGTGAGCTACGCTTTGGGAAGTTTCAACTCAGGCATCCAAGTTGCCAGCCATGCATATTTAGGACAAATGCAGGAATCTTATTTCACCCATTTCAGAAGATGCAACTTCTCGTCATCCTAAACTAAATGCAAATCTTTAAAGAACAGTTTTCTCTAGGTAACTTTTATGGGGACAAGTGAATGCTGTTTTGTTTTATTCAGGTTTCTTCTACTTTGTGCAGAACCAATGTCATAACAGTGACAATATAACAGCAGAGCAGCAAAACCCATGGAATGCGCTTGCTTTGCTTTCAAGCAGATCAGCTGCAAGCTCTTGGCCAGATACCATTACCAATAGCTTCCGTATTCTAGCGTATTAGAGCAGTGTGAATTTGTTCTATCACATCTTCTGTATTGAACACGGAATGGGTATTACCTGGCCTCTAAGCAAAAACTGCCAAGAGAAACAACTCCGGCTTTTGGATTAAGTGCAGCACTATACAATTAATGAGAAGCACACACAGCAGTACCTGCAGTATCAGATCTCATTAGGCCAGTCTGGATTGAAAAGAAAGTGGGGTTTATTTTTCTTCTTTTGTCTATGTGAATGTCTTTCCTTGACAGCAATAATTTTACATAGCTTTTCTTTAGCTGCTTTTCATGATTCTAAGTGGGCCTGTGTTTGGGAACTCCTGTAACAGATTGTGTGATTTCTGCTTCTGGGGTTTTTTTCTGGTATTTCTGCATCTGATCTGGTTTTGCCACTGTGTCAGAGGAACTGATGAAAGCCCAACTTGTACCCGCCGACTGGGATGACACTGCGCGATTTACTCAGTGGGCTGATTTGTTAAATAGGGTGCTGCCTGATCAGATCTTGAACTAGATCCTATGCAATTATGAAAAGTGTCATTTAATGGGATTTGAAGAACAAATGAGCTAAGACATCATAGGAGAAAACTGTATGTGGGGAGGAAAACTGTTGCTGAAATGCAACATCTGCTTATCTGCTTTGATGGCGCTGCTGTCTGCAGCGTTGCTCACATCTGTGTATCTTCTACTGTCCCAAAGGACCTGATGCTATGAACACTCAACAGAGGCACAGTTATTTTTCCAAGCTGGACTGCAAGCCTTGGGAAAAGCGTTCCCCCTGAACATGCTCATAGCAACTTAGAGCAGTGGTGGCCAAGCTGGGAAGGTGACACATCTCCCTGAAGTGCCAGAGGAGGGCTGGGTACAAGGTGGTCCCCCTCCTTCACACATCACCCAAAAGCCTTCTGTCCTCTTCAATGCCTCAGAAGCTTAGCACCAGAACTGAAAGGTCTTGAAAAGTGGTATTTAAAAAGGGTTTCAGCCACTACAATTTGTTCAGCCTATAGGTCTTATCTTTTGCACAAAACTTGTCCCTAAAAAAGGGGGTGCTTAAGAACAAACCATGGGCTAAAATAATAGGGATGGTGGGCTTCATGCTGCCCATTCAGCTGCAGGCTAAAGCTGCAATCTTTCCAAAATTTTAGCAGCTATGCATCCCCTGATTCTGTCTCTTTTATGCACAGCTGGCAGCTCTAACCTGGCAGGTCCAAACACGTAAAGAGAGTCTGGGGAATTTGCCCGCCCTAGGTACTTGTCTTCCTCTACCCTTGCTGGGTCTACGTAGAAGACATTAAGAGGTCACAAAGTCAAGTGCTTAGAAACAGAGTGCCTGTCTGATCCTAAGTCAGCCCCTTTGCAGAGCAGTCATCACAATTGTATATACCAATTACACACTTTTTTCCCAAAGGAATAGTCCCTCCCTTGGCCAGGATGGGTGGGCGGCGGGGCATGAGTGCAATCTCTGCCTGCTGGATCCCAGTCTCATCTCCTGCAGGAGTTGGGGAAAATGTAGTGGATAAGGGAAGGGATTAGCAGAAGAACAAGATGAGGGTCATGACTGTTTAGGCTGTATGTCCTCACTGGCACTATGCTCTGGTGGTGAGCTGGTGGGTCCATCTGGGATGAGTGATTAGGTGTTTGCAGCTCTGGATGATCGATTGCAGGCACAAGACTCCCATTTGCAGAGGCAGCGTACTCATTGCTGTGGGAGAAGTTAATGAGGGTCACATACTGAATCCATAAAATGCGGCAGGAAGTCTAGTTCTTCTCAAAAATCAGCTGTTTAATTGATCATCCTGATTTTGAAGGTAACTTCTGGCTTCTCAGCACTCTGCATCATGGGGCTTATCAGGAAAATGCAGTCATGGTGTACAGCAGAAAACCCATGAAGAAAGAGTAACCCTGCTTTCTGAGGAGCTCGTGAATAGGTGGGGAGGAGAAGAAGGGCAAACTGGGGCTTGTGGTGTGTCTTGGCCCCTTTCCCCAGCCCTTGCTGAGGTTCCCTCTCTCCTTCCTTGGCCTTACTGAATTTAGGGCAGAAACTTCAGACATGTTACAGTGTCCACAAAAAACCAAAAGAGAGGGTGTCATAGAGCTGAAGGGCAGAAGGTAAAAATCCTGGCCAAGGCGCATATTATCTGTGGACATTGTACCGGTGGTGGGATCCTCCCTTTCAGCCCTAAACATCTGCAGCAACACACGCTTGGGGCAGGCTGTCTGCACTAGCAGCTTGAGAGTGGGAGTATCCCACGCTGCTTTCAGTGGGACAGCAGTGGGTGAAACCATGGGCCACTGCAACAACTAATTTTGTTGCCCAGTTCTTATATTTTTTTATTTTAATGATTTATTATATTAATTGTTGTTACGTATCTGGATGGTTGAACGTTTTTATCTTCCCGTAAGATCAGGGCTTTCAGGCAATTCCCAGCCTGGTGAGCTTCCCTAGGGAAAGTTGTCACCAACAAGGCTGCTGGACTTGAATAGTCTGGATGTGCCTGTGTGACAGTCCAGAGGCTGTTAGTCCTTCAGCCTCACAGCAAGCCTACCAGCTTGGGGTTTTGGTGCAACGCAAATCCAGGGTGATGGAGTTGAAGCCTGGATTTGAAGGTTGATGTAGCTGAGACTAGTTTGGCAAGTATCTGTAGCAGCAGAGATCCAAAAATCTACTCCCCTCAATGTTGCTTGGTCATAAAGACCCATCACAGTGATCGATGGGGGAAGAGAGAGAGATTTGACTTTGCACTTCCCTCTCTGTCCGTTGAAAATAAGAAATGTGAGAACACTGAATAATTAAGAGACAACAATGTCTCTCCTCTTCCTCGTTTATTTCTTCTGCTTCATGAATTTTGAGGGATATTGTTGATGTCTGGCTGGGTTACAGTAGATCCGTTCACTCTTGCAATCCACCCTACTAGGCCTCTGGCAAAGGACATGGGGTAATGAATTCAGCTCCAGGAGCAGCACTAGTCTTCCTGGGGCACGCCAGAAGAGAGAGACAACAACAAAAAGAAGAGCTGGTAAACCTTCTTCTTCAAAGTCTGGCTGTTGCTTCTCTTGTTGTCACATATACTGACTTCAGGGGATTTCCAAAAATTTACAGTAAAATGAAGGGAATGAATAGGAATAAAAACAGAGAATCTGAACAGGGACCATAGTTCTATACGGTATGAAAGAACTGAACCCACTGCTGAAGCCAGAGAAAGGAGGAAACATTTCTGCTAATAAGTCATTTGCCAAGGGAGGCAATGAGGCCAACCAGACAGAGCTGTAAGGTGATTCAGGATGAATTAACTCTACAGATGATTTTTGGGCATCCTTGTGCAAGTTAGTTCTCTATTTTGTGTCCTGGATTTACAGCCGGAAAGGGGTCATACTGCTTGCAAGCATTGCCTGGAGCCAAGGACCAATGCTGAGCCACAGACTCCAGAAAATGATCCTCAGGAAAACCACTGCTGTTTTTTTTTATGAAAACTTCACACTTGCAGGGAAACAAAAAATGGGGAGAAATAATAAGAATAAACAGACTTTTAAAACATGGGCTAATTCTTACTTGGCTTCAAATGAAAAGCTGTGTGATGGTCAGAAAGTTGCTGCTTTTTCCCAAAGACTTACATGGGCTGTGGATTTTAAAAAGTCTGAGAGACACGGTAGTACTGCACTAGATTGTTATAAATCCTGTATAAAATGTAGAAGTAGGTGGAGGAGTTAAATTTATCCTATATGTAACATCTCCAGCAACAAATGCCCCAGATGGTTGCTTTTGGGTGAGGGTTGATTTGCAGAGAGGTACAGGGCTGCCTTTTAAAGGTACTGAGCACAAAGTACTTGGCTCCCACTGACTTCAATGAAAGAACGTGGCTCCCCTCGGGAAGAGATGTGTCTTACCAGAACAAATACAAGATCATTGATAATGTGCCAGCTTTTAAAAGAACCAGTATTAACTACGTTTTTTTGTGTTGCAAAGACAGGTAAAATACCAAAAGCAGCTGTTGTGTCAGAGTTGGACTAGCTTACATCAGGTCTTGGTTTGGCTTTGTGCTCTTTATTGACTAAGAGGTAGTATTTGATTGCAACAAAGAGATCTACTTTTAATTAGCTCAGGTTTGATGCTTGTATCCTGAGTCTTTGACAAATTTAATTTGATACTAGTGCAAACATTGAACTCAACACTGCTCTGTCATCTTTGACTCAGAAATTTCTCTTGAGAAGTGTTCATCAATTGAGCATTGCTGTGTGACAAGCACACTGAAACAACAGCTCCATACTCCAGACAGGTTTTCTTTTTTCATCAGAGACCAAAATTTTTGCTACTGTGTCAGCCTTGGAAATACTTTTCACCTGTTTCCTCTATCAACACATTTCTAAGTCGCCTTAAGTGTCTCACTACGCTGAAGGCTGGTCCAGAGTGGCTCAGAGTGATATGGAGCAACACAGTGATACAATTTTTTTGGCACCCTAGAAAATACAGTGCCACTAGGCTTCCAGAGATGTTTTGATGCCTTTCATTCAAAATTAGCCACAGCTGTTTCTCCATAAAAGCTTGTTTCGTTCTATTGCTACAGCCTTGATGGTTTTCTACTGCTTTTGAGTCAGTCACTTCAGTCGATATCGATTCTAAAGCATTACCAATTGTTTTCCCTTTAAAATGACCTACTGATTTTTGAAATATTAACACATATTCAGACTGTTGATGTGAAAATGGATCAACTTTGTGGTAAAGTACATTATATATCCTGTAGCTTGAAAGTTAGCCTGGTCCTCTGGAGGTTTGACAGGAAGATTTGTAATACCTTTGAACTCTGAGCCTGGCTCTGTTTGACTCGGTAGCCTTCAGTACATTACTGAGTTCTGAAACAGCTCAGAAATCAGGCACTGAGATGTGAGGGCAAGACCACCAGAAGCCCAAGTGTCAATGCTTCTCACCTGCCACCTGTACATTGCCAAAACTGTTTCCCTGCATTCATTTTATCTTAGGCAGTCTTTCAATTAATTCTGATTAAATGTTTGGACACCATCTACCAAAATGCCCTCAACGCCTCCACACACATGGATTACACACACATACATACACACTCATCTTCAGGCATCTCTGAAGCACTCAGATGTCCAACGGTGTTGAGCCCTGGCCCTTTTGGATGTCTCAAACTGGTAAGAAAGCAGCTTACATTTTTTATGTCTCCTCATGAACATGTAAAAGATTATTCTAAAGCTACTGTTAAGAATTAATCTAATTTAACATACAGCAATAATCAGGCTAAGTGCCTACAGAAGTAATACCATGATCTGACCACTTACTGCAGGGTTAAATTTAGTCTGTTAACTCCAGTCTATACCATGGGCTTTGCTGATCATTCCTCCTCTTTCTCTGCAGTGCAATTGTCACAGAGGTCCCTGTCCAATCTCTCCATGTGGCCCCAGGGGTACACTTACATACCCCTTGCATGAGAATTATCATCTGGGATGGAGCCCTTTGCGTTTGGTTCTCATTTGCTGGATTCCCTGTGCTAGTGAATGTAATATGCAGAATGCTTGCCTGTGTTCTAAAGACCTGCTTACATCTTAAAAATAACTTTTTAGAAAACAATTCTCCTTTACTTTCTCCCCTAAGCCAGACAATTCACTCATGTCCTGAGTTATATATATCACTTTTCCTAATAATGGCAATGATATTTTTCTGGAAAAAGCTCCTTGCTTATTAACCATTCCTCTTCTCCTGCAGCTTATTTCCTCATTGGGATCATAATTCTCTGCAATATCTTCATTGATTTCTTCTGAAATTTTAATAAAACTCAGTTCTTTATACATAGTGATGTGTAAATGTAAACTGTCAGGATTTTCAAAAGTGACTAGCGATTTTTGCAAGTTCAAACTAAGATGCTGCAAGAA
The DNA here is from genome assembly GCF_000687285.1 of Phaethon lepturus. Classification (NCBI taxonomy): domain Eukaryota; kingdom Metazoa; phylum Chordata; class Aves; order Phaethontiformes; family Phaethontidae; genus Phaethon; species Phaethon lepturus. The sequence goes on from NW_010538824.1 coordinate 38,966, forward strand.
AGCTTGTTTTTCCAGAGAATATTCCTCTGCCTTCTGGAAATAAGTTTTGCCACTCTAAAGTGGTTCGGGTTGGATGCGCCCAATAAAGTGACAAAAAAAATGGATGCCTGCTACCAGGTAACTGCCATTCACTGGCCTACAGGCCTGAGTGTGGAGCCTCATGTCCCACTCAGAATGATGGAAATACCTGCAGTGGTCTCTACAAAGGCTGTTCCCTGAGTCCCCTGCACTGCTGGCACAACTGCTGCATGAGTCCTGGGAAGGCTACCACCCCAACCTGCCCCCCCCCGCAACACGTACACCTTCTCATCTTCCCATACAAAGCCTTTAACACTTAACTTTCAGCCGGTGAACCTGCCAGCAAGGTTCCCAAACAGATGGCAAGTCTCACACATGAGGAAAATTTCTATTTCTAGCCCCATTTTGCAGAACACAAGAGATCTGGAAGAGGCTTGCTCATGGACTTGCAATGAAATCATAGAGCTGCGATGAGCAGCCAGATGCTCGGACCTCCCGAATGCGTTCCTCCAGCCTTGAAGTCAGGGTAGGACCTGCCTTCTTGCCAAGAGTCCTGCTGGTCTTTCAACCACTGCTAGCTGATCACTCCAGGAGCGCAGGGCTTTGGGCAAGCCAATGTTCATGCCTAAAAAAATTGAGTGGCCACAGGCTGTGGGAGATGAATTTTCAGGCTGCGTCTGACCTTCAGCCCTGGGTTTCATATCCCTGCATTAGATCATAAACATGGAGCATAGAAGAATAAAGAGTGATCCGAGCGTACAACCAAGTATGCATTGTCTGGAGTGGGCTTTTCTCAGATTTGTGAAGAGAGCACAAATAATTTTCTTTTGTTTTAATCTGGCTCTCTGACACATTGAGAGGATCTTGCTGTCAGGAGCAATGGTCTCCTTCCCTCTCGGAAAGGGAAAGGCTGTGGGCATTGCACTGCAGAGTGACAGCTTCATGCTGTCTTCATTGCTTGCAAAGTTATTTTGTGTGTGGAGCTGGGCAGGTGATGGTCAACTTTGACAGCCAGGCTGGAAACCAGTGAAAGGAGGTCCTTGGTCCAAGGTATCACTGACACCCTCAAAAGAAAGGTGGATGTTCTCAGCCTCTCTGTACAGCCTGCGTGAGGTGAGAGAAGGGGAAATGCCACACCAGAGCTGGGAGAGACTGTCCTACAGGCCAAGTGAGACATCTTCCGTTTCTTCAGGCAGAGAGCAGAGCAATGTGGATCTGGAAAGGTGGGGGGATTTTGAGCTGCAGGTACAAGAAGCTGCTGGGAGAGCCTAGAAAGCTGTTAAAGTTCTTCTGGGTAGGCAAGACACACACACTGTTGATTGCTTTGGCCACGAGAGGTGAATAGGTCTGCTGGTTGGACACTCCATGAGTAGGAACTGTTCCCATGCATGCAAAGTAACGCACCTGCACCACGGTGGTTTTGAAGCAGGTGTCTCGTGGGAGTGAATCCTTCACAAATGAGTTTTTCCTAGGCTGTTTTAATAAATCAAGAAAGCAAGCATATTCTGACCAGTAATTCCTTGTTATTATTTCAGCTAACTGAGAACTCTGCTACTATTTTGGCTCAGCCACCTGCTCACTAAAGCTTAGTTTGTTGCTAAGTGTCAAAATATCCTAAATCAGAGCTGGTGTCTCAGCTAGCAACCAAGCAGCAGTAACACTAATGAGTCTGCAACATAATTTACATACAGGATCTCAGTGCCTGCTACTATAAGAAGAGCAACTATAGAGACTAGTAGGTCTGCATGAGCACAAACATAAAAATCTATCACGATTCTGGTCACTTTTTTAAAAAAATGCATATTGAGGGGATTTAGAACATTTTAGCATCATATATCCCCTCCTGAATTACTGAAAATTTATATTCATGCTACGTAGGAAGTCCTAACGCAAGTCAGTATTTTTCAGACATATTACAGAAATACATATTTCAGAGATATTACAGACATATTACAGACATGTTTCATAAAACAGAAATAGTTTTTGGACTTTGTAGGGCTTTTTGTTTTTCTACTTTTGACTAGGAATTAGTATTTTGACAAAGGACAAAGCAAAGGTACGGGTAATTTTGAAGTATTTGACTCAAGAAGTGTTATGGTCAGCAGGTCAGAATTTGGCTATCGGGATGTTTGCTACTTTGCGCCCACTTGGTTTGCTCTGCTTGGCTGTGGGTATGCTGTAGTCAACAAGGATTGGTTGTGAAGGTCATTAACATTGCTGGAAAATGTTCATGCGTACAAGGGGATGAGGGTCCAAATATCCAAATACTCATCAGCAGTGACTCAGAGACCAGAAAACATTAACTCATAACAATGCAGACCATGAGTCTGATGCTCCCGAATGCAATTTGAAGCCTGGGGTGGTTAGGGAATTCATCATGTAAAGTAGCCATGGTGGGCCAGCACCGCTGACAGTTGAGCAGTGAGACCAGCGGGCTGCATGGGACATCGCAGACTCTCACCTGGGATTCCTTTCCCTGGTGACACTTGGTAACACGCACAGGAAACGTTGGCATTCATTTTTGACCATCACTGTTTGAAAGCACAGAGGGAGAAGTAGGAAACAAGAATGGATAATAATCCTTTTCCCTTCCTTTTCCTTTTAAACCAACGGGCTTGACCCAACAGGTTGCCAAACAGTACAAGCCTGCTGTTCCTCTTCTCTCTCTGCCCCAGCGGGAACCACCAATACCTCCACCCGTGCCTTGGTGGGAGCCCTGTCTGGCAAGGCAGCTGCTCAGCAGCCGGGAAGCGGCGGGCATTCACCACCAATGGGCCCGATCCAGAGAGGCTGGCAGAGCTGCCTGAGGCTGGCAGGATCAGGGCAGGAGGGGCAGAGGGTCTCAATCTAGGAAGGACAGATGACAGATCAGAGCAGGGGAGAGAGATCTGCAGCACCCAGAATTAGCTTGCTGGTGCTCTAGCTGGAGGAAAAACTGGAGGAAAAACTCTAGGGGAAAAACTACGTCTCACAGGGACACTTGATACTTCAGTTGTAAAACTACAGCCGATTCTGGTTCAGCGAAGCATAAGAGCACTTGGTGATGTGTGCGTATGAAGTAATCACGTTCATGCCAACAGGTTCATCATACCAGGTGTATATTGAAGAAACAAGGCCTTCTAGGAAGAAAATTTGACATCTCCGATAATGACTCTGCTATTTGCCTGCTGAATGGGGAAGGGAAGGGAAGGGAAGGGAAGGGAAGGGAAGGGAAGGGAAGGGAAGGGAAGGGATCCTTTGGGATGGAAAGCAGTTTCAAGAACTGGAAACAGTGTGACTTTCATTTAAGAATGGCTTTTGTGGAGATTCTCCCAGTCTGAGATCATTTCCCACAAAGGAATCAAAAGAAGGTTGATACATTGTTTAAATCCATTAAAGGTGGTGGAAGTAAGCCACACATCAGTATTGCGCTTACTCTCTGCACAGAGGAAAGGGGAATGCATAGCCTGGCAAATTAAAACCTAGGTGAAGCTTGACTTCAAGTTTAGGGGAAGGGAAGGGAAGGGAAGGGAAGGGAAGGGATCCTTTGGGATGGAAAGCAGTTTCAAGAACTGGAAACAGTGTGACTTTCATTTAAGAATGGCTTTTGTGGAGATTCTCCCAGTCTGAGATCATTTCCCACAAAGGAATCAAAAGAAGGTTGATACATTGTTTAAATCCATTAAAGGTGGTGGAAGTAAGCCACACATCAGTATTGCGCTTACTCTCTGCACAGAGGAAAGGGGAATGCATAGCCTGGCAAATTAAAACCTAGGTGAAGCTTGACTTCAAGTTTAGGCAAGAAAAAAGCCCAGAACAATTGAACAAGCAAACAAACAAAAAAAACGTAAACCTGTGGAGGAGGAAAAAAAGGAAGGAGGAGAGAAATCTAGAGTCACTCTCCTAGGAAAGCTGCTCCCTTGCATAGGGAGCCCAGAAGGTTTAGCTCGTCTAAGCAGTAGTGATCAACATAAGGAGACACTCAAGGAGAAATCCTGTTCCCACTGAAGTCAACTTCACTGCTGCTTTGGACTTCAATGATGCCACAATTTCATGTGTTCTATTGTAAATGAAGTGCATGAAAATTCAGTATATAAAACCTACCACAAAAGAATGGGCCAAGAGTACAGAGGATCTATTCCTCACCCCTTTTTAAAACTGGTCACTCTGCACTGCAGAAACACAGATAAGTGTATTTTTTGCGTGGAGCTCAGAAAGACAGCTTCAGATATAGCCATCAGTAAAAGAAAGAATATTAATAATTCCAACTTTGTTATCCATAAAAAGCCTTACTGTAAGAACAGTAAGCTAAATAAAATACATCTACTACCTCCTTTCTCCAGCAGCACATGATGTACAGTACAACGGTATTTAAAACAGCTATAATTGGATATAGTGTAGCTTGAAAAAGTCCTGAAAGGACATAGTTACAATAATCAATGCGATAAGGTGGGATGAGACCTTGATTATAACTAGACCTGCACCTTGACTCAAAGGACTTTCTCTCTAAAGCAGAGCCCTGAAATCCAGGTTGTTTTGCTTTCTGAGGCTATGGTTGATAAGCATGTGAAGCAGCAGTTCCTCCATCACTGCTCCATCTCAGATGTTGAAGTCCAGCCCCCTGTCAGACCCACACGCAGCCTCCTATGTTCTGGTGAGGAGCTGGAGAAAGTGCATGGACTTCCTCAGCAGAGCACTGTTCATTCATAACAAAGTCACCTGCACTACCCACACCCAGCAGACAGAGTTTGTAACACCAGGCAGAAAAGCAACTGCCTAAAATTTTCATGAGCTGAGATATTGGTCCTTGAGACATGAATGGAAAGAGAATCAGAAATGCACTTGTGATGATGAGTCATGGGTTTAAAAGGATACTGCCAGGTAAATATTTATTTTCAGCCTTCCTCATTCTATTGGCCGCACAACAGCCTGTCTTGCTACACCTGTGAAAATTTGCAGGGCTATATCCTCAGCTGGCAAATGCCAGACGAGCGTCCCAAGCCACCATTCCCTGTTTCACTGTTTTAAACAGACACGAGAGCCTCGCTGCTGCTCTTGGTCAGGGCCTGGTCTGGCCACGCTGGTCAGCCATAGCGAGTCACAAGTCGCCTGCACAGGACAGTTTTCAAGCTCTGGGGGAGTGAGGGAAGGGAGGCACTCTCTGACACAAAGCTTAAATGGTCACACGAGGATTGAAACCACAGCATTGCCTTTAATGACAAGGATACTTCACCACCACCTGAATTGATGGTGTGGTGGAAGAAGGGCACCCATCTACCAGCTACCCACAGACTGGAGGACATGTAGGCATGGTGGGTCCATTTTAAGGACTTCTACACTGAAGCATGGGATGACCCTGCAAGCACTCCTCCCATGGCATGAGCTTGGAGCAAAGCAAGGAAGGCTTGGACAAAGATCCAAGAAAGCAAATTACATGTAAAAGTAACTAGGTTTCCAGAAGCATCTGTATAAATACATACACAGAAATTCATGCAATTGTCTAATCAGCTACCCACCAGTGATGGTGGCCATGTGAAGGAGCTAAACTGACCAGTTTCCTGGTCATCCTTATGCTGGAGTATCTACACAAAGACAACCAAACCTATATTTGCAAGTGTTGACTGGGGAGAGGGGTCTTTGGACATCCCAGTTAGACAACAGCAACAACTTTCTAAAGGCGAGGTGATGTGTGATCCCCTAACTTTGGCGCAATGAGAATGCTGACAAGAAAGCTGCAGTTAACATTTCCTTTGTGGCCTGCAACTGCCAGAGGGACCTTCTCCCTGCAGCAAGTGCAGAGATATTTAGAAATATCTCACCCCTCCTCTCATCATGGCATCCATGCAGGCTTTGATGACAAACAAATTTCATTTTTTTGGAGTTCTGTGATAATTCAAGGGAGAAGATTTTGTCACACGCTTCACGTAAGTTCCAGCACCACTGTATTTTCCAAAACATGCTTCATAGCTGTGTGAATGTCCAGCTATGTCCAGTTCAACAAACAAACATTGAACAACGTCATCTATGTGCTGGGCACAACCAACGTTGTGTAGCATAAAGGCCTATTGTCCAAGTGTAATTGGACTGTTGCACGATCAAGGGACCCTGAGGCACTATACAGCAGTCAGGCTGTGACTGACAGGTGGACATGAGATTTACAAGGCTGCTACTTGAGCTAAACCGTAAAGACTGCTACAACTCGCACCTGTCTCCAGACGACGTGCAGAAGATGGTAGAAAGTAGAAAAGCACATTAACTAGGACTGCTGAGCAGGCCTTCAAATCTGGGAGGTATGTGAGGCAAGAATTTATATTCTGCTGTACTGGTGCTGGGCGAGTCCCTCCTCTCACCACACTCAGCCTTGACTAAGCCAAAAGCTCAGCTGTGACCTGATTACACTAGCTTGAGGTAGAAGGTCAGATCACATTTCATTATATTTGGGTGATTCAAGCAGATTCTGTCCCTCTTGACATGGACCTTTATGTGGCAGGGAAACACATCCAGATCCTGGCAAACTGTCATGTGTGTCCTCCAGGGTGGGTACCATGGAGCCTTTTGTGAGGGAATTTGAGGGAGGGGAGGGCAGCTGGTCCTCACGGCATGGAGCTACTCATCCTGCTTCAGATGATGAAGAGTCTGAAAGAGAATTAACATTTCTCTCATAGAGGGAGGATTTCAGTGAGGGGGGTTAGGGAATCCAGCCATGTTGGTGGGGCAGGGACAGGAGAGTCTGTCATGTGAAAAAGAGAGGGGGAAGAGAAGGGAAAACTATTAGAAGGGATTGAGTTGGAAGTGATGGAAAGAGAGAGAGAGGCATCTCAGGGGTAAGCAGTGGCATAGGTGTTACTAGTCATGGTGCAGAGTGATATAAAAGGTTATGGAGACAGAGAACTCTGCTAGTGTATGCACAGATAGCATCATGTGCTGCTTGTCCCTTGTGGGAATCACATGCACCAAGAGCAAGGGCCTGCTGGCTTCTTCAGCTTGGGTTGTCAGGCTCCCTGCTACCTTGGCACAGATTGAGTGAAAGATCTGGATGGCCTCAGGAGTACTATTGGCCTCCTCCAACCTAGCATCATGCCCACCATCAAGGTAAGCAGCAGTGAGACACACCAAGAATACCATGTGTATGGCCAGTATGGCCAACGTGTGTACATAAATAGCCTGCACCCATCAGTGGTGTCCGATTGAGTGATGGAATGGTGATCACCACTGGAGAGAACAGTGTGACTCACTGGTGGTCCCAGCACAACAGGGTATGTCATACCTCCTGCATGCTGTAGTGTCACTCCATGTATCTTCAACAGCCACAACTTGTGCCTTGACCAGCCAGTGCATGGCTTTGCAGATATCTACAAAGTTCACCTGCCCTTGGACCCAAAAGAGGACATGAATACAGATACTTACGTCCCAAAGTGGAGAGACCACAAGAATCTCTGAAGGCAGCCTTTCACATCCAGACATCAGTGGGCCACTCTTAGGACACATGGTCCTACAGATACAAGGTGCTCATTACTGAACATCAGGGTGCTGTAGCAGGTGGTAACAAAGGTCTAGATGCCCCCACATCCTACCTCCAGCAGTGACCTACTGATGCCTAAGGAATACATATGGCCAGGGCAAATGTATATGGTATTTTATACTGACACTTCCCCAGGATTCAACTACATTTTGCTCACGGCCTTTCTGAGGTGGAGATGGTTTCTATGTATATTTAGTAATCTCCAACACTTATTAAATGGTTACCTCAATCTTTCATGATCTCATGTGAACCATAAGCAGCTTCAGCTTCCTTTGGCAGAGTCCCCGAGGTCTAGTCACTGCTGCAGGAAGAACAGCCCCTGCTGCTTGGTTTGACTCTTGATTCCCACCTGCTTCATTGGTGCCCCCTCACACCTCTCAGGTGGGGGTCTGCATGATGCATGCACGAAGCTGTCAAGGCACAGTGGGTGTCAGTCACCTAACACCAAGCAGACACCATCCAGATGCCGCACGTTAATGCAGTGGTCGCAGTGGGCGTGCTGAGGGACAGCATCCAGGCCGGGTACCAGAGGAGGCTTTCCAGATGTGGTGTAGCATAGGACAGGGGCCTCCCTCTGCAGGTGTATCTTGTGATGTGCAATGTGGATGCAGACAGCAGAAGGGTGAGGTCATGAGGGGTGAGGACGCAGGCAGGGTGGTGTCAGTGGGCAGCCCTGTGCTGAGATGGTTACGTTGACCCCTGTCGTCACTTAGTTCACTGTTCCCTGCCTACCGACAGCCTTGCATTATCTCTCATCCTCTGTTGAGACAACAGGTTCCTGGGGTTGGGACCCCCTTCATGAACTGTGTTTTGTTCAATATCCAGCACTGCTATGTTGTGTTCCTTGACTTTTCGCTGGGGGACGAGTGGTATTGCAAGGCTCCATCACCGAATGCTGGCTCAGCACAGGTTAAGGGGCAGGAGGGAGGGAGAAGCATTTGAAAATACTGATGTCACAACCCTCCCCTCTTCTTCACGTTTTGTTTTCACTCTGGCTCCCTAATGAAAACATTAACCTAAAAACAATATCATAAAGAAGCCTTCCAGATTGACATGCGAAACCATCTTTGCTCAAAAGCTGCAAGCTATCACCAGCTTGTGGAGCCCGTCAGCAGGTCAGCACGGTGACTGAAGTTTATTAGCAGGGCTGACAAGGTTGTGCCGGTCTGTCTGTGCCAGCAGCAAATCACAAGGTTTCTAATTCAGAGCCTCTTATTAACAACAGTCCTTGTTCCTTGTTTTTATTTGTAGGACTGATTGAGGGCACTGTAAATCTGTAAGTGAGCAATCCAAGGACTTGAGTTAGAGTCCGGGGGTCAGTCTCGGAGGAGAACAGCTTTATAAGAATGTGCGCTTCCTGTCATTCCCCTGGTTTGCCGAGATAGAATCTCTGATAAAAAGAGCATGCGAGCTAATACGCAGGAGAAGTAGGTCGCCCACGAGTAACTGGTATTCTTACGCTCTCTTGCCTCTAGAGAGCGGCACTCTTGGAAATACACAGCTGTCGTGCAGACCTTATCAGATAAAAGGCAGTTTGCCTGGGAGAAAAAAAAAAAAAAAAGAAAATTGCTTGATTTATTGAATTCTGGTGCTTTGTACCAGATGACTCATTTTCACACTTCTTTTCCCTCTTTTCACTGAACTAGAATCATGTAGCACATTTCTTTCATCCATTGTGCCTTGTTGATAAGAAGAAAGGACAAATTTTAAACTTTAAGATTTTTTCTTATCCTATCAGAGATCAGGAACTTCATTAGATTTTTCCCTCTGGTCGGCTGGTTGGCATATGGAGCTGAGGAGTTCAGTTTAGTATTAGTGGTCTCAGACCTGAAATTTAAATATTTTATAGAGTTATTTGCATTGGATCTGGGACCCTCGAGGTTGGGGAATGAAGGTCATTTGAAGTCACCAGCTCTGCCTGTTGGATTTGAGCCAAGGACATTTGCATAAATATCTTCCTTGGGTATGATATTAAAAGAAATCACACAAATTACAGTTCTGTCCATTGTTTCCCAGAGTCTGATGTAACTCTCTAGGAAGCTGGCAAGAGTACTCTTTGATTTTAATGAGAACTGGATAAAGACTCACAATACAGTGGACCATCTATTAATTTAGCATGAATTCAACAGAGCACAACGGTCTTCAATAAGGATGTGCCAGTTTACAGCATGTGAGGAACTGGCAACGTACAGTTCCTCAACAGCTAAAAAAGATGCTAGCTCTACAATCACAGGTTGATATCAGGATTTTGGTGTCAAAACATTTGGATTTGAGCCATTTGGGGCAGCAGGTGGGGTGAATAACAAAAACCAAGTGAATATTGTTTCTTAATAAATAGTTCCACCTCTGTTATTTCTTCATGTTAAGTGACAAAATCCCAAATATTTGCACATGAGACAATTCGGCGTGCCCTCATCTGAAAGGAACACAGTCTAGCACAGACTTTCTACTACAGCATATCCCCCAGCTTTTAGACCCAAAGCAACAATACAAGTGTATTTGGCGGATTAGGAAAGCTAGAGAGACAAACAGACAAGGCCCTTAATTACCTGTCCTGGAGAATGTCTAGATCATGTTAAATTGCTTTATCCTATTTCTACTAAATGAGAAAAAGTTCTACATGTTGGAGGTTGAATTTGTATAGAAATAAGATGGAAGATTAAGATGAAAACACCCCTCTATTATGTATGGCTGTTTTCCTTATAAAAAAAGGTAATCAGTTTAATTACTTTAATTATATAGACCCATTATAATAGCTTTTGATCACATTAAATAATGACACAACACTTATGAAGTAAAGTTCACCTAAGAGTCAACACAGGTAGCCATTTGGGCTCAAAGGGGTTGCTGCAGTTATCGCACAGCCGAATTTTATGTAGATAGAATTCAGATAAAGAAAATTGATTTTTAACCAACCATGAGGACCACAGAAAGAAATTACTACAGTTCTTGAGGGAACAGAAGTTCAGTCACCCCCATGGGAAGAGAACTAGACTTCATTTCTCAATGAAGCTGAATTTCACCAAGATTCAATAATTAAACTGCCTTCTTTAACAGTCAGGATATTTGCAGCCAAATGAATGTTTCTTCCTGCTTAATTGATAGGAAGGCACATTTGCATTCAATGCTCGCCAGGGCTGAATTACAGCTGCATCATGCCGTTGTCTACTTAGAGGCCAAAGACTGTGGAGATGAATCTGAGTGCTCGATAGAAGCCGCAGGTCAAACCCCACCACCTCCACTCGTGTTGAACGCTAGTGCCTGTCTGTTCCTCAAACAGCAACGTTAATCACAGTGGGCCCTACCTGACACTAGCTCTTCTCATCAACTGAAGGGAAATTTTGAGTTAGAAATGGCAAATTCTTCAAAGTTATGTATTTCACAGGCAGCTTATCTGTATTAAGTTGCACCGGTGTATGTTGAAGGAAACACTTGCCTTGGGCTCTGAGCCGGTTTGATCTCAGTTATTAGGGCCTGGACAAGCTGACACAGGGAATGGACCACTGTCACACCACAGCTGTGTGTCACAGGGTGTTGTGAAGAGCCACAGGGAGTGAGGGGTTAGAGACATTCGAGCTTGCTTGGGATTCACCCAGAATTTACAGCGTACGCTAAGTGATCCAAAAGCAATCTCTGTGATGCTCCTTTCCTCCAAGTTTTAGAAATTAATAATAGAGCAGGTGATTTGCACTGGGCTCTGCCCCACCATCACCACTGCCAAGCCTCTGAGCTGTCACCAGTCGGCTTCTTCTGGGATACAAAGAAGTTGCTCCCAAAGGGGACACCGGCTGTGATGCCAATCACTACCTGGGGCTGGCCGGCAACCCCAGCTGCTGGCTGTGGCACCCCGAGCTCCCAGTGCAGAGCAGGGCCTCTGGCTCAAGCCCTTCTTGCACCACACAACAGGGCTGGTCATCCCATCGCTCACCACAAAGAAGACGCGAGAAGCCTTAAGGAGGGGTGAGAGGAGAGGTGAAAAAGCAAAGGCTGGGAAAAGGAGTGAATCTGAGGGGAGTCAAAGAGAAGAGGAAAGAAAGGAATAAGGAAGGACGTGAGCCAGTTATCACGGCATTTCAGTAGATCGGTAAGGAGGACAATAACTGTGCATGGGAAGAATTACATTTGCTCTCTCCTTCCTAAATTAAGACTTGTAAACTAAAGTGAAGAAAATAATTGGGGGAAACAAGGTGCAGGTGCAAAGCAGGAGAAAAAGCATGGCTGGCAATGAGGACGAGGATTCTCCTTCGGCACGCAGAGGAAACGGCAGGGAAACCAGGGAAGCAGATGCTGCTTTCTGGCAGCTTGAGTGAAAGGTAATGACAGGAAAGTCAGGAAGGGACAAGACTTGCCACTTTTTATGGTTTTTCAGTCCCCATAATGGCCTTTTTTATCAGATTACAAAATCATTCAGACTGGAGAAATGAGTGAAAATGGGTGTCTTCCTGCTTGTGCACAGCAGCCAAGAGGAGGGACTCTGATGGGTCCCAACTGGAGACAGAAACACACTGGTGTGAAAAGAAATGCAAATGCTCTCCCACAGCTTGTGTACAAGCAAAATTGCTCCTCATCTTCTCAAGACCCCTTGAAAATTTGAAACACTGGAAAATTATTTTCTGTAGGATGAACAAGGAGGCTAGCTCCCAAATGGGAATCTTCATGGAAACTGACTTTAGATAGCTGCTTAAGAGAATGTTTCCTTCAAAACTTTAATTTATTATAAAATTATATGAAGGAATTGTAAGTTTTGTAATTCCTTCAGAAATTCCCTGAGCTGTGTAAGGGGACTTGCAGCTCCTCTAGGTCTTCCTGTCCTGTGTTCATACCTAATAAAACAGTGATTGAAAAATGTTATGAAGGTTGTTTTGTAGCCCCTGAGGGAGCTGAGGACTAGATAGTAGCCAAGCTGCAGTTGCAAAGCACCACCATGACACCTACTGGACCCATGGCTAGAATAGCCAATTGACCTTGTCAATGTGAGGTGAAGCAGCTAACTTGTAGCTGCAAATTTAGACTCTGATGATGTCCTGTTGGTCCAGCTGCATGAGCTTACACACAGACTCAAGGCAGCAGCACATACAGAGGTGGCAATCATTTTTGCATGGAAGTCATCCAAAGCTTTTTTGTGGCAAAGCTTACAGTGGAAAGTTTGCCATGGAGCTGCCTATGGTCTCTCTCTGGGTTACTCATCATATTGCTGTGTTCAATGGCAAAATTGTTAATCTCCCTATCACCATAAAACACAAAGAAGGCGGATGAGAACGCAGCTTCAGGAAGGAGCAGCATTGACTGGTTGGACACATATTGGATGAATCTTCAGGTCATGGAGGACTAACATTACCTGCAGACATCAAGATTACCTGCAGAAAAGAACTTAATTGTTGAAGAGTGGAGGCTGTGGAGGTATAACTCAACTTAAGATGTTGTGTCTTTGGTTTTAGTCTGGACCTTAATGTATGCCCATGTCTAACGCTGTCCTCAGTGGACCTCTTTGTACCTGGGTACACACTTATGAAGATCTCAGTTCTCAAAGTATTGAAAGATAAATTGAGTCTAATACATGACTGCATTTAAAAAAAAAAAAATCAGTGGAGATAAAATACACCAGTGTAAAGTGGACTTTTAAAAACACCACAGATCGGACAAAACCCTCCTGGGCTTGCCAATGTCAGTGATTGACATGAGTCAGAGAGTCTGAACCTATGGATTGGTTACATTAATGGGATGAAGCTGCAACACGTCTTGGAGAAACATTATTTATTTCAAGGCCACTGAAAAGTACAACGTGACCTTCTCCAAGAAGCAAACATCACCACCCTGGCTGCATCATCCAGCAGTCATCAAGACATGACTGCCTCAGGTTGGCAGTACCACCTGCAGCAGCAGCTAGAATATGGCTCAATGATTCCTGCAGCCACTCTCTCCCTCCTACATCATTTTCATTCACTGCCTTATTCCTCTTCTTTCATCTATTGCTCTTTGTGCTTGTTAGCTAATAACCAACGACGACAAAGTCATCTTTTATCACGTGTGATACAAAAAAGTCCTAAAAGTAATACCCAGAGCAGTGAAACATAGTTAGCAGCTTGCCAGGTCCTGGAGCAGCTGTTATGCATCTGTGTTTCTCCAGACAGGCTGTTACAAAAAAATCAGTGCTGAAGACAGTGTCTTCCGTGATGGGATTTACTCTGGGTTTTTTCTCACTTCGTATGTGATTTGCATGTTGTCTCTTTAAAGGAGTGTGCTAGTTTTGGCTGGGGTAGAGTTAATTTTCTTCACAGTAGCTAGTATGGGTCTATATTTTGGATTTGTGCTGAAAACAGTGCTGATAACACAGGAATGTTTCAGTTATTGCTGAGCAGTGCTCACACAGAGTCAAGGCCTTTTCTGCTTCTTACACCTCCCCGCCAGCGAATGGGCTGGGGGTGCACAAGAAGTTGGGAGGGGACACAGCTGGGACAGCTGACCACAGTTGACCAAAGGGATATTCCATACCGTATGACATCATGCTCAGCATAGACAGCTGGGGGAAAAAGAAGGAAGGGGGACGTTTGGCGTTACGGCATTTTGTCTCCCCAAGTAACTGTTACATGTGAGGGAGCCCTGCTTCCCTGGAGGTGGCTGCACAATGGGAAGCGGTGAATTAATTCCTTGTTTTGCTTTGCTTGTGCAGCTTTTCCTTTACCTATTAAACTGTCTTTATCTCAACCCATGAATTTTCTCACTTTCACTCTTCCAAATCTCTCCCCCATCCAACCCGGGGGGAGTGAGCGAGCGGCTGCCTGGTGCTCAGTTGCCGCCTGGGGCTAAACCACGACAATGAGTAATCAGAACGGTGAGTCACTTCTATAGGTCAGGAAGCATTCCCAACTGTTCTTCTCCCCCAAAGCAGGACAGCACAAGGCCACCCCTAAAATCATCAACAATATAACAAAATTAAACATTTTTGCTCTGATTGATAAGGGAGCAGGAAAAAAGATGTTGATACAATAAAATTTACTGCCTTATATTTCAAGTGCTTTAACCACTTGGCCCTCCCTTTTTGTGTTTTTAATAGGAAGTTGAAAAGTTCTTTAATGGTGGCTGCTACTACAAAAGCAAGCCAACAATCACTTGCCATAAAACTCTGAATCAAAGTTGATTTTTTAATCTTGTAGCAGTAAACCCAAGCCTTTACATGAGATGTAAACCTGATTCCTTCTTTAGCCCAAGACACTCCTTCATCATCAACACATATGCATCAAAAGGCAAAATTTAGCCGGGAGTAGCTCTTCTTTTATGATCTTCCCAGCAAATATTACTTTTCTGTCCCCTGAGGCCATCCAGATATCCTGAAGAAATTAGAGACAGAGTTAGAACAATTCTCAACTCAAAGGATTAAAGCAGCTTGTTGGAAAACCAGGATAAAGGAAGAGCATTTCCTTCCTAACTCTCTGAGCTCCTGGTGGGCTCAGCTCTGGGGCAGGAATGACCCACTACCCAAGTCCTTAATCACAGCTCCTGAGAGGTGGCATATGTGTTGTCTACTGCACTGTAGAGTGGTACGACTCCCAGTTACAAAAGTCCAGACTAGTTTTCTCCTATATTTATCAGACTAATTTAGATTGCACTAATTTAGTTCTCACTTAAAAAAAAAAACGCACCCCCTGTGTGCCATGACTTTACACAATTTTCTTCCCTTTAAGAAAAATCAGTATGTTAACAATTCAGCTGGTGCAAACTTCATTTAGTGTCTGAAATATCCAGAATGTATTTCAAAATAAATACTTTACTTCTGCCTAATTTTCCCCAGACCTGAAGAATAATGAACAGTTTTATGTCTCCCACCAGCTCTGAGGCTCCTCAGTGGAATTCTTCTCTCCAGCTTTCCAAGTTCAGTCACTTTCTCAGGGTGCAGTTTCAAGCTAATAATACTAATAGTTCTGTGCCTAGCAGTCCTCTACAGTCAAGGACCTGGAACAGGATACACAGGAGAGATGTTTATTTTGGGTTTGTTGGGGGGTTTTTTGCCTCTTGTTGCAAATACCATCATAGCCTCAGAATTTTCTTAAGTTTGTGAAACTGTTTCTGGGGTTTGTTCCACAGCTGTCTTCTAAGTTTGTGCATCTAAGGTATCTTCACCGTTATACACTTTGTGGAGCTCATTACGTTAATTGTTTGACCTTTCCTATAATGAAGTGAACATTCTGCTGCTCGTGCTACTGACCTTTCTGTGTGATGCTTCCAGATCTATGGCGGGAAAACAAATCCTGTTAGAATAGCTATCAGGGGAGCTTTTAATCAAATGGAGTCCAAGATGGAGAGAGATCCCACATGGATCCCTGTGAATGGTAGCAGATGCCCTGCTCTGGTCCAGTCAGCCCATACGTGAAAGGACATGAGGGACCTCTGATAGGCAGCAGCTGCTGCCATAAGGAAGAGTGATACAGTGACTGAAGCTGAAGATGGTTCCTTAAAAACCCTTAAGTGTTAAAAAACAATGAATAAATCATAAATACAGTCACAATTTTCAACCCTACTAATTTAAAAAATGCTGCTATGACTGATGTATGCCAGAGTCCTGAGGGAATAGGCTGATGTAGTTGCCAAGACACTCTCCATGATATTTGAAAAGTCCTGGCAGTCAGGTGAAGTCCCTGGTGACCGGAAAAAGCGAAACGTTGCACCCATTTTTACACCGACCTGTCAGCCTCACCTCTGTGCCTGGGGAGATCGTGGAACAGATCCTCTTAGAAGCTATGCTAAGGCACATAGAGGACATGGAGGTGTTTCAAAACAGCCAGCATGGCTTCACTGAGGGCAAGTCCTGCCTGATCAACCTAGTGGCCTCCTATGATGGAATGACTACATCAGTGGACAAGGAACGAGATACACATGTCATCTATCTGGACTTCTGTAAGGCCTTTGACATGGTCCCCCACAACATCCTTCTCTCTAAATCAGAGAGATATGGATTTGGTGGGTGGACTGTTCGGTGGATGAGGAATTGGTTGGATGGTCACATCCAGAGGGTAGTGCTCAATGACTCAATGTCCAGATGGAGATCAGTGACGAGTGGTGTCCCTCAGGTGTCCATATTGGGACAAGTACTCTTTAATATCTTCATCAAATGACATAGGTAGTGGGATTGGGTGCACCCTTGGCAAGTTTGCAAATGACACCAGGATGAGAGGTGCGGTTGACACACCTGAGGGACAGGATGCCATCCAGAGGGACCTAGACAAGCTTGAGGAATGGGCCCATGTGATCATCATGAGGTTCAACAAGGCCAAGTACAGGGCCCTGCACCTCTAGTATCAGTACAGGCTGGGGGGTGAAGGGATTGAGAGCAGCCCTGCCAAGAAGGACTTGGGAGTACTGGTGGATGAAAAGCTGGACATCAGCCGGCAACGTGCACTTGCAGCCCAGAAGGCCAACCGTATCCTGGGCTGCATCCAAAGCAGTGTTGCCAGAAGGTCGAGGGAGGGGATTCTGCCCCTCTGCTCTGGCGAGACCCCACCTGGAGTCTTGCATCCAGCTCTGGAGCCCTCAGCACAGGAAAGACATGGACCTGCTGGAGCGGGTCCAGAGGAGGGCCACAAAAATGATCAGAGGGATGGAACACCTCTCCTATGAGGACAGGCTGAGAGAGCTGGGGTTGTTCAGCCTGGAGAAGAGAAGGCTCCAGGGAGACCTTACTGCAGCCTGCCAGTACTTAAAGGGGGCCTATAAGAAAGATGGGGACAGATGTTTTAGCTGGGTCTGTTGTGATAGGACAAGGGGTAATGATTTTAAACTAAAAGAAGGTAGATTTTTACCAGATCTGAGGAAGAAATTTTTCACAGTGAAGGTGGTGAAACACTGGTACAGGTTGCCCAGAGAGGTGGTAGATGCACCATCCCTGGGAACATTCAAGGTCAGATTGGACGGGGCTCTGAGCAACCTGCTCTAGTTGAAGATGTCCCTGCTCCTTGCAGGGGTTTTGGACTAGATGACCCTTAAAGGTCCCTTCCAACCCAAACTATTCTATGATTCTATGTGAGATTGGAGTCTCTTGGCCTGAAAGTCACACTGGGTTTAGCAGATGTGGAGTTTAAGCTCCATCTTGGAGAGAGATGGCTGAAACAACCTGGACCATCACCTGGACCGTACACACTGTGGCCAGTGAAAAGCCATATGGTGTGGCTGGCAAGGCTTTATAAAGTGTATTTTGATGAAATACATGTTTGTGAACAGAACCAATAAGAAAATAGGAAGAGGAAAGGAAGACAATACCATAAGTGTTAGAAGAAAAACACAAAAGAAAGGGGCATAACTAAGCAAAAGACATTATTTTAAAGTAAATTTCTGAGCAGAGGTGGGGGGAACAACAAAAACCACAGAACAGAAAAATAGAAACATTATTTCCTGGTGGTGGATTCTTAGTATTCGAAGAAAAACAAGATGTATTTCCACAGTGGATATCTGTTGGATCACATGAGAGAAACAGCTGGCTCCATCAGCCATTCCTCTAACAGGCTGAAATCTGGGATGAAGCAGGTAACAGAAAGAATGAGGGTAATATCTGGGGACATCTGTTTTTTAAAGCCCAGGTGCTGCAAGAGCAAGAAATACAAGGTTAAATGTAGGCCAGTTGCAGAGCCAGAGGAGTCCCCAGTGAGCAGAACATGGGCTAGGATTTGAGAAAGATGATAGATTAGAGCTCTTTCCTACCTACCAGAGTAAGCAATGAGAAATAAAGTAATTTAGTACTCTGGTGATACTGGTGTGGTTTGCTGTATATCAGTTGGGTGATGAGTTATCACATAAGTGACAAATCTAAAGAAACTCTCTTTTTCCAAGATCCTCACAAAAAAAAAAAAAGAAAAAGGAAAAAGAAAAATCCAACCCCCCAAAAAAGTCTGAAATAATCTGTTGGTAGCCTTTGGAAGCCACTGGTTAGACAATAGCTGAACACTGAGAAGGAAAGGCCAGCTAGGATTTCATTTTATCTGGGACTTCTTTGCCTGGATAGGACCTGCAAACATCCTACTACTTACAGTTCTTGAGCCCAAATATTACAGTACCAGACCTGAGTCCCTGAGTCACAGCGGAGCTGTGGGGAGTGTGGCCACCTGGGCAGGCACTGAG
>NW_010538824.1:57655-68710 GCF_000687285.1 Phaethon lepturus
GGTCACGGAGGTAAAAAAAGCCATAAGGTGGTGCTGGGGCTAATAGTGCCAAGCTGACTCCAGCCCAGCACTGTGTCTGCATCAAAGGCTTCTAGCAACAGGTACGGCAATCAATAAAATTTATAATTAAGTTATTTAGATAATATAAGTAATAGATAAACTATATAATCTATTGTATAAATTATATCATTAAATCTTATCGTGAGCTAAGAACTCCAGCATGCATATGAATTCGACTGTCCAAAGGAGCAGGGAAGGTCAACTCCCCTTCTCAGCCATGTCCCAGAAGCACCAAGACACGTCTCATGTTCCTCACAGGTTTGAGGGGAGGGAGAGTTTCCTTAGTCATCCACAGAAAGGAGACAATGACATTTCCTCTGTGGTCCCTTCACGGGGCGGGAGGACCTGGCTGCATCTGGCACAGGACCTCAGGCCAAGCTGATGATAACAGCCCCAGCAGCCCCGGCTGGCTGGCGTCGTCCCACCACCAGCAACGCTGGGAACCCCAGTATCTCCCCTGCGCCTCTCACCTGACAGGCTCCTGGCGCGGGGGACACCCCTTAACCAGGCACGCGCCACCGAGGCTCCCAGCCGTCGATGGCTACCTGCGCCACCGCGTCGACCAGCAGTAGCCGTACAAGCCCTTCTAGCAACCTGTTCAGCTAGCAATAAACTATGGAAAGTAGTAAGAGACAGAAACAAATACGGATCTTCTAGGAGGTTTTAAGCTGTTGCCCAGCTTTCCCTAATTTGCCTAAGGTTTTCTTTTCATTCATAAAGTTCTAGTATAGACAGAAGAGGGTTTCCCAGCCTGCTTTGCTTGTAAAGGCACAAACACCTTCGCAAGTAGGTAGACTTTTTGTTCAAATAAGAGCATAGATGGTTGCTGACATGAAGCAGATTAAAAGCAGAGGGATGTATTAAAAAAATTACGCTGCAGAATTCTTTGAATTAAACAATGCCCTTGTTAAAATATTTCTAGGAGAATAATTTTTCAGGGAATAAAGCTAAATAATCACATTAAAGGCTTCCACACCTTGAGTTTTGAGATAGGATGCTTTAAAAAAAATTGGAAAAAAATCTGAAAATCCTGTACCAACAGGAAAACCTAACCTCAATTTTCAGGCTCATATCTCTAAGATTCCTTGTCAGACTAACCTCAGACTTTACACACACAAAAATCCTCCTCTGGCTAGAGAAAATAATTGAAAAATTGCAAGGAGAAAGCAGCTTTTTTTCAGAAAGCCAGAAAAACGTGGCTTAGCATGTAAAGCTAGGCATAATCTTCACAGTGGAATCACTGGAGGCTTCTTAATATATGAAATATTTTTGGTTTTAAGCTCATAGCCTCACTGTATTGTATTTATAAACTATCAGACTTCTAGACTTCCTATTGTTTTTCCTGATCCTTTTTTCCTGTTTCGAGACCTTCTTTTGAAGAACAGCAGAATCCAAAACCAATGCAGCTGTAGTAGGTGAACAGCTGTCTTAATTTTGAGATGCACGGTGCAGGTCTGTCCTCTAACACACTCAGTGCTGACTGATGCAAGACATTCCCCGGGTGTTCACGTCCAACTTCCAATCTCTCGGCAGCTTCATCGTTGGGGGACAAGTGCATTAGCTGTGGGACTGGGCTGGAGGGTCTGCAGATGGCCTTCACCTGCTGGCCTGAAGGTCTTGTTGGCAAAAGATACACCGAGCCACAACCACTGCTATGAGCTGTGGCAAATTGCTCTGCTCTTGCTTTCACAGAACAAAGCCCAGTCCCACCCAGTTCTTCCCGATAGTTTGCGAGTATTGCCCTGGTACTTCTGGTCTTGCCTGGCTTCTTCAACCTACTCAGCTGCTTAGAGGCTTCCCTTTATCAGAAGTGCATAAATATTACGTGTTCCCTTCCAGTGTCAAAACCAGCTTCTCTTCATTCTGGTGCAGACTTGGCAGAGGTGAAATCCACAGCCTTCCCTGCTGAGCTCAGATGTGAGTTTGCAAAGTTAGCCGGAGAGGAGTGCAGAAGGTTTGCCCAACCAGGTCACAGGCATGCTAACCCAAAATATTGCTGTTTGCTTGAGTTTTGTTTCTTGGGCCACCCAGCTCAACCCTTGCTTTCTGTAACAGCAATTCTTGGATGCATTTTTCCCCATTAGACAAGAGTGCTCGGATGCCAGTAACTTCCTCGTATGTATCATATCGCCACACGACGCACTGCTTTAGTTCTTGTACAACGTTCAGCGCTTTCATGGATTACATCAGTTCTAGAAGAGTCTGATCCTGCTCTTATTGAAGTCAATGACAGGACTTCCATGAAAGCCGATACACGCTCACTATCCATTTAATCGCTCCTCAGAAAGCAGTGAAAATATCAAGTGGCAGGAGGCAGGCGAGAGAAACGCATCGCGCTGGCTCTGCCGCGGGCCAGCTCTTGAGATCAGCCCCAAATAATAAGCTGGTCACAGCCCCCAAACGCTGGTCCGGTAGCCGGGATCGACAGCATGGTGGGGGCGCGGTGGCTGTGCTCCCTTCCCCGGGGAGCCCTGGCAGCTCCCTGCGAGGGGTCACGCTCTCCGCACCACCAGGGATTTCGGCTGGGAGGGCGGCCTTGCCCTCCCCTCGCCGCGAGGCGCGGCTCACGACGCACGCCGCCAGCCTAGCGTGCGGTACGACGTCACCGCCCGCCAGCCGAGCTACGGGCGCTAACTCCGCTCGTCATCCCCTCCCGTTTCCAACACGAGATCAAATCGAGCTGGTATCCAGTACCTGCTACTGGGGATAGATGTTTATTAAGGGTAGAAGCTGATCTCACCGCGGTATGTGGTGTGCACTGCTCTAGCTAGTGCCATACACCTAAATTTCCCTCAGCCATCCGTCCCTCCCCTGCTCAGCCTGGCAGCCTCAGCTGAAGAATTCCCCTCAAGAACAAAACAAGCTGTGCATTGCAGGGAACCCAGTGATGATACCAGAGCTGGGATCTGGGCACTAAGACTGCTAGCATGAATTTACTAGAGAATTTCCCATATACCTTCATAATTTATTCTTTCAATGTTTTGGGGGAAGTAAGGGGAGAGACACTGCAAAATACACACACCCCTCATCAGTTCCAAGTAAGAGTGAACACCCGGGTATATTCACTGATATATTTAACAGGTTGTATAGGAAATGGCTAGCTGTTCAAACGTGTTCAGTTATGTGTTAACATGCCTGCCTAACATGGCAAAACCCAGTAATGATTCAATAACTGGAATATGGAATACTTTTCCTCCTTGTTTCCCTGCAGATTGGAGGCAGCTTGTACACCTTTTATCTGTCTAAGTTTAAAAAAAAAAAAAAAAAAAAAAAAAAAGACCTTTTAGGAGCTCTTGAGCAGCTTGGCAATTGCATCGTTCTAGTCCTTTCAACAATCAGATAAATTCAAGAACAATGTTATTTCCTGGCCAGGGGAGTATAAAGTAAGCTGCAGTTTCTCACATAACCTGCTTCCTTATGCTCCTGAAACTCATGCTGCACAGGCAATGTTTTTCCCTGATGACAATTCAAAGCCTAGAGAGCTTTGTTTTTTACCCTATTTAAAAATAAATACATGCTAATTATAGGACAAAAATAAAAAAAGTCCATTCTCCTGTGCTGTGCAATTCTGCTACTTGGCATGTGCAGAGGGTTCAGTGCACTGTTGCTGTGAGCAATGGGGAGGGCTGAAAAGGAAAAATCAATGCCATTTCTTGTTCAATTAAGTTCATTGTGATTCAGAACCACCTCCTCACACTGCAGAGCCTCTGAGAGATCAGTGCTGCAATCACTACCTTTTAGCAGCTTGCTTTTCTCCGCCTGGACCTGCACAAGCCACTTACTGGCAGGGCATCATACTTTGCTCTGAGAAAAAGAAAGAATGGGAATAAACCACCATCCTTATGGGACCCTCTGAAACACATTGTCATAAATCATGGGTCTTCAGGTGGGCATGTCACGGAGGGGGAGAGAGGGCAGTTTCCTCAGCGAGTCATTTTATTTAGATGTCAGAACTACCGCTGTCTTTTTACCCTTCAGTAAAAAGTTCTCTCTCCTTGCTGCCTCGCCAAGAAATATCTGCAATACATATCTTGCTGCTTGGTCTCTCTCAGGATAAGCAGTGTGATAGTCTGACTCAAAGTCTTTTGGAAGTCAACAGAAAGATGCTGGTGGACTCTGATGGACTCCAGATCAGATCAGACACCCATAATCAGGGGTTAGCAGTCACTATCAAGAGGTCATGACAAAAGATTTTTAAGGTCTCTCCCACCCCCTTGACCACTTTAGCTCTTGTGTGGCAATCGTAAAACAACAAAAAAAAAAAGTGTTTGCAGTAGAATGGGGTAAGCTGGAGAGTTTCCGATCCCGAGGCTCAGCCTGCTGAGGATGCCGAGGTCTAGCATGGTGCATGGTGCCTCTCAGTGCCAGCACCAGCACCAGCACCCCACAGGCCTGTTCAGCACCTCCCAAAAGAGGAGCCCAGGATGCTTGTGAGCATGTCTCACTCTAGTGACAGGACAGCCAAACTACAACAGCCTGACACTTTCCAGTCTGCCTTCAATGGCTACTGCCGGCTCCCCGTGTGGAGGGGGCTTGTCCGAGGCCCTTGGGGTTCAGTCCCAAATGACTAGGGCCTAGCAGACCAAACAGTTCATTACAAAACCCAAAGGCAAGAATGATCAGGGGTGGCACAGGCAAAGAACAACACGAGAAAGAGACGTAACTCCTTAATGTTACTAGGCAAAGGCCTTTGACACTCACAGAGGTGGTTTTACATCCTGGATGTGTGTTAGCTAATGGCAATGGATAAGTGATGCATGAAACGTCTTCATCCACAGCTATCCACATCACTTTCCAGCTTCTTTATTGCACTGCTAGATCATGCTGAGGAGCAAGACAAGTCCTCAAGGAGTCTGTCGGCTGTTTAGTTGCTCCATGCACCCACGAACAGTAGCCATGGAACTGCTCTTGACCTTTCCAGCTGCAATCACCTGCATAGCAGCTGACACGTGACAATGATATTTGAGTTAATTATGCCAATTGTGGCACGCACAAAACAAACGTGGCCCAAATGCGGTTCTGAGGAAGGATGGTTTTTAATGAATGTGTACTTCTGCTCAAGTCATGCCTCTATGAAACTGGTTCACAGTTCACATCAAGGAGCAGCTTTCTACTCAGATTCACAGGACTTATCTCTGACCTTTCCCAGTTTCCAGTGTCATAAATATGTTCCTAAAGCTAATAGCAGAGATGGAGGGGGATGAAGAATTTGCATGTCCTCAGCATCTCTGCAAATCAGATTGTAGGTACATGTACAGATCCATCCTGCTTTTCCTCATCACAGAGCCCTTTTCACCTTTGTATACATTCTTCCTCCCAGATTTCATCCTTCCTAGGAAAGTGAGATCTCACTCCATGTTCTTGCAATGCATGTGTGACTGGCAGAACATCTGTCCTGAAAATGTTCTCATCAGCTCACAATTAATTAATTAACAAACACATTGTTTTCCTGCTCCTTAAAAATTCCCAAGTTCCCCTGAAACTTTGGTTTTCATGGCTAAGGACTGATGAAGAAAAATTTGAATTGTAGAAGCAGTATCTTCCCATGATAGCTGGAAATCTGATACGGCTGGTTCTTTAAATACATATTTATGTTTTTTTCTAGAATGAACCATATTGACTGTTATAAAGAAAACTCAGTGGTATTTCAGTTTTTGAAGTCCTACTGTAACTGAAGGTCAATAGAGGCTGTGGCAGTAGATACTCCATAAATCAATGGAAGAAACATGTGAATCAGAGTATCACCCCACTGAGGAACGCCCTATCTTACTTTGGGCAATAGAAGTTGCGGTGCCGATGTCCATGGAAGCAGGAAACTTTCACAATGCCAGCAACTTTTAGGACTAGTTATTGATACATACTGAGGATAAAGGTTTTGTGCAGCCAGTTTGTGCTCTGGCAATGGCGTTGTTATTCCTGACTAGGAGCTTGGTTCTGAACCAAGAACTTGGTTGCTGGCTTTTGCAACCAGAGAAACTGAAATTATCTTAATAACATGGGAGTGCATCAAGGTTATTCTCAAGCACTCAGATGACTGATATCTGGACCAAGGTGTTTATTAAGGATATCAGAGAGTGATCAACAGCTCTGGCATGATACATGCAGCCCATCACAAACCTTCCAAGTCCTTACGTGGTGTGGATTTCACCATAATGAAGCAATCACTGGAACAACCTCCCCAGGAATGTGCTGGAGTCCCCAGCACTGGAGGTTTTCAAGACGTGACTGGACAGGGTGCTAGATAATCTCATCGAGGCTCTCTTTCCCATGAAAGGTTGGACCAGGTGATCTCTGGAGGTCACTTCCAACCTGGGCTGTTCTATGGTTCTGTATTCTATGACAATAGTAAGCCTGGATGCCAAGAAAACCACCGACATCAGCCTTTTCACCATCGTTTTCCAGGTCTATATACTTCCCTCCAGCCTGTGATGAGAAGTGTACAGACTGGCCTTAGGTTTATGTTTCCCGAAGGAAAATTTCAGTGGTAAAGATGCTAAGGATTGATACCGCTTTCTTCTGAGACTGCTTTACTGAAACCATCCTACTCTTTGAAACATCCACAGGCACCTTAAGCAAGTCATGTGTTGCAAACATAATTGTAGTGGGTGTGAACTCCATCTGGCTAGAGCAGCACAGGCTCGCATACCTCCCCTCCGCTTGCCCGGGCTCAGCAGCCGTGCCAGTGCCACAACCCGGTATAAAGGGGTCACCCAAATAAGATGCAGAATTTTGCGGGCACACATGGGCACCCTCCTGAAAATATATCTCTGAGGAGTGCAGTTAAATGTAAACACTATGGTTTCTGTAATAGAAAGTGTTTTCCTTACTGGATTGGTTGGCATGAGCTGATCATGGTCAAGTGACATCTCGGTTTTTTAAGACTGCTTTTTAAAAGAGAGAGTTACTGAAGAACAAATGGAGAGGCTGAGCTTTTCAAATGAACCTAGTGAAGTCTGGCATTCTGGTTTTCCCCTTTGAAAATCCCTGCAGCTGAGACTGAAGATTGCATTATTCTAACCACTTTCTAAGTTTATATCAGATCACTGCTCTCTGAGTCAAATAGGTTACAAATACCTTACCCAGCATTTTCCATTTTTTTTAAGATTCAGTATCAAGCAATCACATCCCTTTCACATCCACCCAGCCATATACTTTTTTCTTTCCCAGTTCTATATTTAGAACCACAGCAACAGTTTATATTTTCAGAAATATATTTTCAGAGGCATCAAATGACAATGATTATCATGGTGAACATCAAGCACTATTTTAGCACTGATTTCCAGGCAGATGTGGGGCAAATTCTGGTCTCGGGATCATAACTTCCATTTTTTCTGCTTAGATAAAGTCAGACACGTCCAGCCAGTAATGAAGCCAGATGTCTAATGAACAAGGCCACCCAGAAAAGCTTTAGAAGTCTGGCCATTAGCAAAAGGTATTTCTTTAATCCTACCTGTCACATTTTCAGTGTGTTCTCATTATTTTTCTACTTAAATAAAATCTTGGAGGATGGTACTGTGAACAGGTATTCATTTATCAGCTAGGTTTGATATTTGCATGTGTTTTTCTGGCTGGCCACCTTCCTCTAGTGAAAGTAGCTGCTGAGGGCTGGCAGCCACAGCACAAGGAAGGACAGCCACCTCTGGAGGACTGTAAGGTTGTCAGTCTGTCCCCCCTTCCCGGGGTACCTGTGAGATGGGAGGGTACGGAGACACAAGTCACTGGCTCCTGCTTCACCTCAGCTTCACTAGGGCTGGATCTCAGGCTGATGGTGAGGGAGAGCAAAAGCAAACAGTCACCTCCTGGTAGAGGGGATGTTACTGCAGGATGAGCTAAGAGCGAATACATTTCTCACACACCCATAGGAGGGACTTTTAAATATCACAGTGATCACCGGACACTCCCCTCCAGCCTAAGCTGATGCTTAGAATAAATCAGTCTCTGACTGACGGCACCAAAGATCCATATTTATCCCTATTACTAGCCTGCAACCATGAACCAAGGAGCCCACGGTGTAAGCAGTTTGAAGAGATATTTTGCATTTAAAAAAAAAAAAAGGGATGAAGGCAAAAAATGCAGGGATGCAGCCAGCTTTGCCAGGGAAAGCAGCTCTCCCCGCTACCTCGAGCCGGCTGCCTCTTTTGAGGTTCAGCCATGACAGTCAGTCGAAAGCTAAACGGGAAACGCTTCTCTTAAACGCGGTGGGTCCCCCTGTGGTAGATGGTTTAGATGGAGCTGAGCTCGCTTTAAATCAGCTGCACAGCACGCAGCTCTCCGCCCGGCAGTGGCAGCGCGGGGCTGCCCACCCAAATACTTACCCGGCCGCTCCGGCGCGCGGCGCAGCCCACGCTCTCTGGCAGAGCTATATCTGGCCGGCAGTCGTGGGCTCCCTCCGTCTGCCCCCGCCACGGCAGCAGCGATCACACACGGCCACGGGATGACACCGCCACCAACCCTAACAAGCGGAGCATGAGGCTGACGTGAGGACGGAGCCCTTTTTCTTAAAAACAAGGGCAAAATCGTGCTGATGAGCAAATTGTCCTAACAGGGACTCAGCAAGACACTGTCAGAAGCGCCTCTTCTAAAAAAAATACACGGATGTCTCTTAGAGACAGGCTGATATTCAAGCAGTTTCTAACACCATGTTGGGAAAAAATAAAAAAAAAGGATAGTTTGATAAACAACTGTCCCCACTTCATCCTGCTGCCCGGCTCCCAGCAGGGCTGAGAGTGCTGCTATTTGAGATGGGCTGAAACCGCTGGCTTTTGTTCAGAATCTATAGCGCGACGGGCCCCTTCCTGGGGCAGGGAAGGTGGTAAGGCTGGAGCCGGGCTTGAATTTCAGACAGAGCTGGACTGCCCCAACAGTCAAGAACATTTAGAGGAATTTGGCCAGGCCCTTTTTGCCTCTGTAATTGATGCCTCTAGCTGTTAGATTCTGTTGTTGTTTGGCCAGAAATCCCCCCAAAATGCCTGTTCTTAATGAGATTTGTGGCCAGATTGCCAGAGGTTCCAGTCATTTTGGAGGTGATGGACATACCAAAAGCCAGAAATTAAACTCTTTCTGAATGTGCATTGGAAACTGCCCTGAAGTTCATTCCAAAGCAATTTTACATAGCATAATGTCAAAATCATATTCCATGCAAGCCTCTTGGAGCCAGACCAACCTTTAACCTGAAGCTATAGCTTGTCTGTCCTCAGAAAAAAAAAGTAGCAGACAAAACCATAGCAGGTATGAATGTATAAAGAAACCAATACAGTTATCAACAGGGCAGAGGAGCAAAATGAGAAATTCCTCTTGCTGCAGCCTCCACAGCCCGGTGCTCCTGCAAGGGTGCCTTGTCCTTTTTAGCAGCAAACGCAGCCACAAGTGGCCAAGTTGCCAAGAGCTGGTAGGTTCAGTGTTTATATCCATGTACCTCAACCCACACTCCTTTCATCCTCTTCCTTTTTTATGCTGATAATGCACTGACTGTGAGACATAAAAGAACTTTTGGGCTATATAACCTATCCCTCCCGGGAAAAGGACAGGACTCCACATTTCGATATCCACTTCAGTCTCTCTGCTGCATTACAAAAGGACACATTACCACAGCAGCAAGGAGATGGGTAAAAGTGTTTTGCCTTAGCTCCAGTTTAAACTCAAAACCTTTCACTCTGAAAGGGAACACGGTGCACAGTCCGAAGCTTAGCCTTAGCCTCCTTGCTGCCACCAATGTCTTCAGGAGCGCGTAAAAGACAACTCTGGTCTGGGCTGCAGCTTCACGGCTGAGTGAACGGAAGGGCAAGCTGCCAGGGGCCGTGGCACCCACGGCCCATGCTTTGCACTGCGTTCCCTACCATGTGTCCACATGCTGAGCTGGCTCTGGGAGCTGGCTGAAAATGAACCTTTTTTTTTTTTAATTCCTCAGGTTAGTTTTCAGCCAGCTCTGTCCTTCTAATCCAGCTCACCATCCATAGTAGAGATCTATAAATAGGAAGAAAAGGTGGAATAAAAAGGAACAGCAGGAAAGTGCAGAGGAGACAAGCCGGAGTTTTTCATCTGCAGGCCCCAGGTGACTGGTAGCGCGGCTGCCCAACGTTATTCCTGCTTTCCAGTTGAAGAAACAGAGGCTGGGGTTTCATGATGGCTTGAAGAGGATGCGTGAGCAGGCTGCCTGTGCACACGTTCGGTAGACCTAAGGAGGCAATGGCGTCCACCAGCACTATTTTGTGAATGGAGCTCTCCACAAGGAAGTTTTTCGTGTTGCTCTCCAGTTTCCTTACTCACAGTTGCACTAATTCATTTAACCCCGTGAAAGCCCTGTCCTTGCCTGGTAGGCTTCAGGCATTGGAAGCCCACGGGAATGACGGGGACCCAGCTGGAAGCTGTTGTCCCTGTCACTGAGGTCTGAGGATTGTCACAGGTGATTTGCAAAAGAGAGGGACCAACTGGTAGCACAGCTGATGCAGGGTGCCGCAGCACTGCTAGCACAGTGGGACTGCCAAGACAGGGGGACCTGGGACTGGGAGGAGCGAAGGTCAAGAGTAGTTCTCCCTCCTACCAGCGCCCCTTTGGATCCTGGAGATGCTACAGATGGCTGGTGAAGGTCAGGACTGGGCTGGCGGGGAATAATGTTGCAGTGGAAGAGCCCAGGGGGAAGGCTGTAGGATGGGGTTTTGGTTGGTTACTTTGCACCAGGAGATACCCATGCTGGCACGTTTAAGTGCCTCCCACACTGCTCTCCAGGCAGGGATGGCCTTGAAGAGGGTCCTGGGAGAGTGTCAGGCTGCAGGACCACCCCACACCAAGCCCTGTCCTGGGCAGGGCTCCATGTAGCCTCAGCTGGTGCCAAAAAACCCCCCTGCCACACCTGAGGTCTGTGCAGTGGCCCCCAGTCTCAGGCCAAGCCCACTGCAGCTCCCCAGACCCGGCCCACGCGTGACCCCTTTCCCCAACCCACCCTCTGCAATCCCATGACAGACGTGCTGCCACCGGGATTGAACACAGGCAGCAGGG
>NW_010538825.1:0-1295 GCF_000687285.1 Phaethon lepturus
CAGCTGGGCGAAGGGGGAGCGGCGCCGAGGCGGTGCGAGGCGATGGGCTCAGCTTTTCCCCTCCACGTCCCCATCCGCCTCCTCCCTGCTCCCCCTCGCCCCGCTTGCCTCGTGTGCCAGGTCAGTATCCCCCCCGGTGCCATCTCCACGATGCAGGTAACGGCAATGGCACTAGGCTGGCAGTTCCCTCTTGTCCTTGGTGTCACGCTGCAGGCTCGCCTCAGTCTTGTACAGCACAGCAAAAACGGCGTTAAAATCCAACAAGTTTCCATTGTATTCCCTGAGAAACACAATGCTGCGAACACACGAGTATTGGTTATAAAACTCCTCTGTTTGGGGGACAGAAAATGGCTGTTTTTCCTATAAAGCTCATCAACTGAAGGGATAGAGTGACTGAGGAGGAGAGGAAGGCTGCGTGCCCCTTACAGAAGCAACCGAACGCTACCTGGGAGGACAGAAATGGTTTTGCAGATGCTGCTTCTGCCCCTTTCACGTTTGATGTGCTGCCGGGGTTCTGCTTTGGGAGGGAGGCTAGGGTGGCTTCTCACGAGGACTCCCAGGGAGGAAAATTACAGCTACGTGGTTTCTGTCTCTCTAGGGAGCGTGAAAGGGACTGGGGCCTTTACAAGCTGTCCCATGCTTTACTAGTCGAGTTTAACCCTCCAAACGCAGCGGGTTTGACAGCCCCCGCGCCGGCGTGTGAGGGGCAGCATAGGGCCCGCTCCTGAGTGCCTACAAGCGTCGGCCCGCAGAGAACGGAACATGCGGGTGGGAACGAGTTGCACGGGGCAGGCAGGCCTTTGAGCGAGATCAGGCGGACTTGCTTTCAGGGAGGCTCTTTTGGGTCCAGAAGCCTTCTGCCACTCAAGATCACACTTTAAGTGCCAATTGTGACCTTTCTGTCAGTCTCTTTTTAAGGGGCATGTGCTACAGCCCCCCACCAAGGGGCCTGACAGGTTTCTCTCATGGGTATTTATCTGCTGGGCAATGGGTTTGTGAAGACAGGAGCAAAGAGCTCCTGGGTATGGGGCTGTTCTTGGGGCTATCCTTCACCCTCTCTCGGCCAGAGCATCGGGCTTCGGCCCTGGTTAAATTTGCCAGTGCCCTTTGGGAGAAAGCGTCCCCTCCGCAGAGGGGAGAGAGAAATTGCAAGGACCTCGGCAGCAAAGGAAGCAACAGGAGCACCCAGCTCCCCAGGAATAAATGAGGTTTTCCAGGACCGCTGCTGCTTGGCCGTGCAGAAATTGCCATCTCCTGGGCTGGCATACGGGGAGAAGTGAATGCAGGGCAGTAAG
>NW_010538826.1:0-243 GCF_000687285.1 Phaethon lepturus
TCGGGACACGGACCTGCCCCAGCTCACCCGGGGCTGGCACAGACCGGGGCTGCAGCAGGAACGCTAAATCTGCCACTTACCAGTCCCCAAAGGGGCTTAGGAGCCACGTTAAGCTTTGACAGTTAAATCGGCCTTGGGGACAAATCCTATTTTGAAGGCTTTTGTTATGTGTCTCGTCTAATCGTTTAAAAATAACAGAGTCCGGATGGCTTGCGGCGAAAGAGCAGCACGAACATCGTCCTG
>NW_010538827.1:0-29616 GCF_000687285.1 Phaethon lepturus
GTCCGGCTTCTCCTTATGAACTTGATGCTCTACTGCAAAAGAAAACCGAAAGCCAGCCGTCAGAGGATTTGAGAGTGTAGCTATCCCTCTGTACTAGGTAGGTAGGCAGCAATAAACAAGCAATTGACTCCTCTTGATAATTCAGAGCACCTCTGGGTATGTTTTCAAATCCATTCCTGTAAGTATGTTCGCTGCACTCCTGACAAAAGCTAGTTTTCTAGGCTTCTGCCTGTATTCCAGGAGCTTGGGTGCTCTTACAGCATGTCCTCACATCATTCTCTACAAATGCTGTGTATATGCTGCACAGCTATGTGTAACTTATTGAAGCCAGGTTCCCTGAAGGTGTCCCAAGTGCACGTGGTATTTAATATTTCACAGTCCTGTTTCCTCTCTCTGCACAGGCTTGTTTATCCGCTTGCTGTGCTCCATATGTTTTGTATGACCACATCAAATAGAGCTCCCCCAGGCTGCAGTAGAGACTTTCTACTTGATATTCTTCACGGTTAGAAGGAGAAGCAGAAGGTCTGAGGCTGTGCAGTCACTTCAGTCGGTATCCTTCCTAAAAGGAAGGGAGGGAAGGGGCACAGACCTTCCCCTTCAAGAAAGATATAGTGTTTGCTGGAGTTATTTGCCTTCAGAGCAGTTACCTTGAACTGTTTTGCCATGCAACTTCACGAGCAACTGACAGTGACTTTAAAGCAGGTCTGCTCAAACAAGCGTCTGGGAAGGTGATGTGCCCACCCTTTTCAGCAGCATGTTTTCCTTCTGGGTTAATGACAGTGTAACACTTCAAGGCTTTCTGCCTCTTGCTTTCAGCTTTTGGTCTTCTCACTGCTGGGGGTTGGTGGTGACAAAAGGCTGTGCCTTCTAGTATACAGGAAGCAGTAAAAACTAGAGTCAGATTTCTTATGTGTGATTATTGCAGCATCAGTCCTTGTTTCCCAGTAAAAATGGCTGGTTTTATCAGAAATACTCGCAGTCTTTTTCTCAATATTTAAATCTATGCTGGCATGCCTTTTACAGAGGAAGCCCTCTGCTGAAACTTTTAAGACTGATCTTTGAATTTAAAACGTTATTATATGGTAGTTGCAGTGCCAGTAAGAGGGCAGAGGAGATGGGACATAGCTGTTGAACTCAGCAGAAGCACAGCATAAGAGGTTTTTAAAGTTAGTAATGAATTGAAGTAGTTGTATCCAAGAACTCATCATGGTAGTGTTTATGTTTCCCATTTTTTTCTTCAGATGAACTGTAGGAATAGCGAGCATAACTCTTTAGAGGTGAAGTTGCACTGATGTTGCTTTGAGCAGTGAGGGTGGGCACTTAAATGCTCTGCAGCTGCAACTCTGGTTGAGGTGAGTGAGAATAGCCCTTCTATAAATCTTAAGGCTCTTGAGGATTGTGTATTTTAGTGATACAGACGACACAGTGCAGGTCTACTAAAATATCAGTACTCTTCTGTTTTTAGAAGCCCCTCTCTCATTCTTCCACTTGTTTTACTTTCTTTGTCTTGATCTGTAAAAAATTCTGCACCACCAGCTTGCGCTGATGTAATGTTTTACTGACCAAAGGGGGAAGAGATCTCTCCCATATTTTCTTTCTTGCTGCTAACTTTCCACTGTCATTTATTTTACTTTCCTAAAGAAAACTTTAATAGAAAAATGGATTAAAATTACTTGATGAAGAATAAATTATAAGCTAGAACTGGAACAGAAGTGGGAATGAAGAGGATGAATTGTTTGATAGATTAAGGTTATACAAGATGTCTTGAAACAAAATCAAGAGCTAAAACTTTTACAGAGTCTCTAATACTTCCTAAGCATATTCACTTCAGTTTTCCTCTGCCTTTTAATAGTTTGCTGTTAAGCTTTTTAATTCCACTGATCAAGTCAAATGCATATTATCTGGGAAAAATTGTGTATTTAAAAAAAAATTAAAAAGCAGAACAAGAAAAAAATATCTGACAAAGGGCTAATGTTTTATTCACTCTTCCCATGCTACTCTTCTATCTCTGGAATGAAAGTAAGGGAAGGGTTATTACAATTTTGCTTTACAAACTGAAACTTGATTTAGTCAAAAGTAATATCACATCTTCATTCACAGTCAGTTAATTCTCACTTATTGTCCTTTTTCATGTAACTAGAGAACAGGAGAGTGCATATGAAAAACACTACTACTAAAGTTCTGTGTGGAAATACTACTGAAAATTCTGGTTTCTGTTTAATTTACGGATGTGTATTTCACACTGTATACTACCTGTCACTTTAGATCATCTAAAAAAACATAACCCCTCAGCATCAGCAGAATAAAAGAACTCTGAATGAAGTAAGCAAGACTTCCCCACAGGAGGAAGAAATTGATGGTGAAACTCTTTCATGAAAGTGTTCAAACTTTGCTTTTTATTCTGTTGATGTGTTTTATGTTATATTAACTGGTGGAAATCACTGTTACAATCAGAAACACTTGACCATGAGATCTGGGGTGTAACAGACATTAAGGAGGGAGGGAAATAAGTAGAATGAAAACAGCTTGCTTCAGGCAAATGGGCTTCAATAATTTCACAAAATGGACAGGAGAGAGCCTGTGGATGTCTGAACAGAATAAGTGAAAAGGTGTGTACGATAATTCATAGCTGTACTTCCTCCAATGTTTAAAGGCACAATACCCTAATGTGAATTAAGGGTAGGAAGTATAGCAATAAATTAACCTAAGTCGTGAGTTTTCTGTGACCTCAAAAGAAAAAAAAAACCCTGCATGAATTAGGTTAACTGGCATGGATGCTGGAAAAATAGAGGAACAAGTAATGACTTGTAAAGTCTATTCACAAGGTAGTGAGTGAAAACCGACGTGAAATTATTGGTTTGACAACATGGGTTCTTACCAAAATTATTCTGAGTGGACAATACTTCAATGTTTTTTAGACCTTTTTGTGTGCAAAATTCAAGACTGGGTTATGAATTTGCTATGTCGGTGCGTAGCACATTGGAAACTGTTCTTGGAACAAGTGGGAAATGTTACCCTGTCAGCTGGAGTATCCAGAGGGATCCACCAGGCGTCAGTCTAGATCTGCTCAAAGTTTTTATCAGTGATTTGGATGAACAAGAAAATATTTTTATTAAATTCCCAAGTCAAACTGTGCAGGAAGAAACTGGGAGTAGCAGTGAGCAACTCATGACAGGTCAGCTGTCACACGATTGAGCTGGGGCATCAGCTGAGATCAAGCCTTGCATATTTCTAAACAAAGAGCATACAAAGGTTTAGTGGTTAAATGGTTCTCAGAACACGGATTTACATGATTGACAAATTTTCTGTAGTACAACATGTATTGTATTAGTACTGTTAGAGGTTTCATTTCTGTGTTCTCTTTGGATTTGGAATTTGGATACCCAGTTTCTCCCTCCATTTCCACCTTATAGATCATTATCCACTTTCCTTGCAAAACAGCCTTCCTCATGAGTGTTTGTTACTATTATTTTATGATACAGTCTTCCCTGAACCTAGCCAGCCTCTTGTTGTAGTCCCTTGTGATGTTGGGTTAGTTGGATGTAGGAGATTCTATGCCCATTCAATTTCCCCACCCACTGGTGACACATTTCCACTGTAATTTTTGCTTTTACTTCTGTGGATGGCAATCCTTGTAGTGTCAGCAGAGCAAAGATACTAGGTTTCATCTATTCCAGAGCAGGAAAGTGTGCCAGTCCTCCCTCAGGTTTGCATGATCTTGTGGTTGAGAGTAAGTCACTTCATTTTATTGCTACCAAGCCACTTACGAGGGAAGTGATCTCAGGTGATTACACCCACTGCCTTGGGTGGTGGTAACTGACTGGGGCTCACAACATTTTTGAAGAGCATCCTGTGCTGGTCACAGTTGTGTACAACAGGGTCACATCAGGACCCAGGGACTTTTAAAACTTGTGAAGGAGTTCAAAGATATGGGATGGGGAAGGAAATTTATTTTAGTCTATAGAAAATAGAATGTGCACATGCATAAGATTTCTGAAGCTCAGTTTTTAAAGAAGTTGAGAATTTAAGTGTGGAAGATAGCCATATTGAAGCAATGCTCTCTTTTTAAGTGTGGGAGAGCATTATTTGTTGTACATTAGGAAAATCTGCAGCATACATAGTTCAGGTCTTACCCTGTGTCCTAGCCATATAGAGACCAGTGCAGGATGGGGAACAGCACTGGAAGGAAAAGGAGTTGTAGAGGGAGCATTGTAGAGACATTCAGCTTCCTCTGCAAGGTCACTGCAGTGTGTTTGCGCCATGCTTTGCTGTCCTCTGGATGTGGGCAGGGCTGATTAGCTCTGGCACAGTGTCAGGCCTAATGTGCTTTATCACCTTGTACTGCACTTGAGCAAATAAACTCTTGCAGAAAGAGGATGCAGAACAGACAGGTGCTGCTTTCCTCTTCCATGTCGTAGACATGGTAAGTCTATGAGGACTCAGACCTGGAGCTGGGTGTTGTTTCACATCAGCAAGGAGATCCCACCTTCAGCTAGAGGTGAGAATGGATGGCATAGGTAGTATCTATGCCTTCTTGTGCTTCAAGGAAAAGCTTGGCCTGCCCTGCCCAGTTCTTGACAAGGGTTTAGAATAGAAATACATGGAGCCTGTGGTGCAAAGTATTAATGTTTAGCTTCTTTCAGTTGTGAATTGGTCCTTCCTACACTCAGTCCAGAGGCCAGCACACTCTTGGGCTCTGGGGCCTTGCCCACATTATTAGGGAGCAGTAGGAACAGATCAGTGGATCTGAGTGGTTGATGTTTCCTCACACCTCTGCATCACATGTGTTTCAGAGAGTTTATCTCAGATTAAATTTAGTCTGTTTCCCAGGACTGAATGTCTGCAATACATGTAGTTTGAAGTTCTCAAAAAAGTTAAAAAGTGTCATGTGAATGCTGCAGGTGTGGCCTTCTCATTGCCTTGGCACCTAATAACCTCTTAATTTTTGAAATGTTTTATCATGAGGATTTCTTCTCAAAAAAAAGCAAGTTGTGCGCACAAAACCTACTTTGAGATCGATATCAGCACATGGTAAGTAGAGGCAGCACAGGATTTACTAAAAAACCACACTTGCTTTGAATCACATCACCACTGTAGACAGGGTCTCACAAATATCCTAAAATCCGGGATGTCCACGTCAAACTCAAGATGTAGCAAATGTATCCTGAAACCACCGTTACCTGTTTGTAGTCACAGGAAAGTTGTCTTGCATTCCTGATTTTGACTGTCTCTGAATAATTAGGTTATTAGAAGAAGAGCTAGCAACTTGAATGTATTCCGTTGTGTTGTAGGGGATCATTGTGGAGATTTAAACAGTGGTATCAGCTGTCAGTGACATGTAAAGGTGCTGCTTTTAACAGGTGTTTTGCCTTATTTTAAAAAGGCCTAATAAGTAATGGGAAAAAGTTATGAGCTTATAAGGGTATCATAGTTCTCCTGTGTGAATATAGAAAGAATTGGTAGTTTGTATAGGAAGGAAAGGAAAATGTAAAACTGAGCTGGTTGAGTCTGATTGAGTCTGGTTTCTCTTGAAAGAGAGAAAGTGAACATTGAATGTCCCTAGAGTAGGAGTAAGAAAGTAGTATATTCAGTACAGAAAGTAATTGCTAGAATTAGAAAAGGAGTGAAGAAGAATGTAAGTGTCAAGACAGAGGGGAAAGACCCTGAAAGAGGAACTGTTCTGCCCACAGGAATACAAAAGAATTCAGAATTAGTTACTTTGCTGAGAACATGGACCTTCAGAAACAGTGGGACTGAAGGCACATTGTGTAATATTTATCAGGGACTTTATTTTCAAGTGGGAAGAAACTGTCACCTCCAAGTCAAGTCAAACCTTCATCACTATGGTGAGGTAGGCTCATTTGGAAGAAAAGATGACTCTGTATTTAATGACATTCTGCATGTGGTATTTTTTACAAGATTATCTTAAAGTGATGACAGCGATTAAATAATCTAACTGCACCATGCTTGTCATGAGAGGAACATCCAGTGTGGCTCATTAACTCTGAGATGACTTGCAGTTGCCAGTCCTAAAACTGGATGCAATAGAAGATGAGAATAGACAGTTGTGTAGTGGTGATTGATGACTCATTTTAGTATCATAGACAAGTATTTCACTAAACAGACTAGATTTATCAATGTATTGCATTTATTTTTCTTATTGTATAAAATGCTGTCAGGCCATTGCTATAGCTTTGCTACATGATGCATTGTTCTTGCTGCAGAACATGGAGTGATACTTAAAATGTTCATATTTTTTAAATTATGAAACAAATTCCTCATATGGTCTATGTGTTTATCGCAACAAAATATATTTTACAGAAAATAGCTGATTCAATTTTCCATTGAAAATAACTTATAAAGACTCTTAATAATCAATTTATTAAAAAATGCAGGAAGGTAAAAGGTACTAAATATTTAAGAACCTGTATATATTTTTCATCTTTTCTAAAGGCTGATTAATGGAAAGCTTATAATTAAACTTTTTCAATATCCTCATTTGTACTGTCATCTATTGTAATCATTAAGAGTTAAAATGAGTGCTCTGTGAAATACCAGCATATGCAAGATTTTATAAAGTTTATGTAACAGTGCTAAAAGCATGGCTCAAATTTTAAGCTTCCCTTTGGGGAAACAGCAGACTCAGGTCTAATTTGGTTTGGAGCTGCAGCCTACCAGGAGCATCTGGAAAAAGCCCTAAGCATTCTGTATTCGTAGGTTTTTATACATGGCCTAAACTCCATGTTAGGGGGCATATGTGGCCTGAGCCTGTGATGATACGAGCTTTAAGATGGAAACAGGCAAGCAAAATATTTTTCTCAGTACTGTAAATACCATCTGAAAGAAAAGTGGCATTACCAAATTTCAGTTGAAAATTTTGTTACCAATGATTGAGTGTAAGCACTGACTTCTGTGGGAAACCTTTTGTTCATGTGCAATGCCCACTCCGGTTCACATAAAAGGCCTCTGTCTTGTGAACTCTTCTCTACAAACCAGAAATGTGCAAATAAGAAAGAATCTGTATAAGGAAGAGATACTAATTGCTCAATTGCATGAAACATGTAGGATGTCCTAAATCTTACTGAATGCAGTTTTCTGTAGAAATATATAATTTTTTTAATGAAAATCAGAAAAATTTACAATTCTATTTAGATAAAGGAATCCTCTGTGATTGTTTTTGTAGCTGCTTGTTTTCTGGTTTAGATAGTGGCATGTTGCCTTCCTGTGCATCAGAAGTGTAAAGCAGAATTTTTTTTTTTTTTAAAGATGCTATAAAATAAAATTTTAGGTTGAAGACTAGACTGAAACATTCCTGTAATGCTTTATAGTGAATAGCATATAGTGGAAGGAACAACATCTTCTCTCCAAGGTGTCTCTTCTGAGGTTGGAGCTACAGTTTTCTTTTGACGCTGAATGTTACCTTTCTCACTAGCAGAAATGAAGTCTGAGGAAGAGGCAGAAACTGATCTGATTGTGTGAAGCATCTGTAAACTGATTATCAAGTGTTGCAGATAATTCTACAGAATATTGGTGAACATAAAGTTTTGCAAGCTAGTTTTTCAAGTGTTGGTGGAAAGCTAATAAACTCATTTTAGTTTTGCGTGTCTAATTTTAAGATACTAAGGAAACACAGAATTTTATTTTTGAGTAGTGAATATGAAACCAGATTTTAGAAGATGTCATTATTTCTTTTCCCCTAGGGAGTTTTCATCCAGGTACGTGCTCTCACATCCAGTAGTAGCTGGCAGTTACAGGTTTGTCCAGATAGTGGCAGCGTTGTTTCAGAAACCGTGCGTCCTGACAGCTTGCTGAATACTCCTTTGGGCTGAGACTGCATAACAGAGAAACCCAGCTCGGAAATAATTGTGTGTGTGTTGGCACAGAAATAAAACTTGCATTGCAGTCTGCTGGCTTCTAGGACAGTAATTCTGGAATGACAAAATAGCTTTTCAGTCTGGGTGAAACGTTATGCAGCAAAGCAATTACACTCTGAAGAGCTCACTGCAGATTATGAAAGCATTAATATTTGAGAAACAGTGTTTGGGTGCAGGGATATGTTTTTCCTTCAGCTGCCAGAATTGAATTGACAACAGGCATGGTATGTTAATCTCGCTGACGTGAAAACCAGGAATAGCAGTAAGTAGTCATATGGACAGGCAGTAACTTGCATGTTATCTGTTGCTATGGCCAGGCTTCATCTTCAGTGTGTATATGGATATTAAACTGAGTTGCTGATCTTGTTGAATTTTGCCTGCCAGTATTGTTTTATATGCTGTACTTTTGTTACTTTTAATTATTGTGGGTTTTGTCTGAGAACTTGTTTTGATTCTTTCAGTAGATGTTGGGGAGTGTGTGTGATGATTCTGGATTTTTTTTTTAGGTCTGTCTGATGGCCAAAAAAACATATAGAAAAAAAAAAATTAAATTCCTTGTGTTAATAGCTTTCTTTTTACCGTGTATAGAGAAAGAAACTTTAACATGCTGGACAGGTATGTGTTTTTAATAGCTGGAAAAATCTTACTTGATTTGGTTAATCCAGATGACTTAAACAGCTGTCACCTGCAGGGTTCAGAATAGAAGTCCTTTTGGTAGTTGTTACAAATATGGCTCATTAGGCATGTCTTTTCTAAGAGTGAAAATAACTGTAGGGTACCTGTACTGTCTTGATGAAGTTGCTTGCACTTTGTTTTCCTACACATATATTAAAAAGTGGTGTGAGTCACCACTACATCGTTCCACTGTAAATTAGCACAGGTAACCTATTGTGGGTTCATGGTGGCAGGACAGCTGTCCCAGAAATAGAGCTTATGAAACTGTCAGCAGTCTTGCCCCTATTTCATTGTTGGAACATGATCACTAGAGCTACAAGTGTCACAAAACATGATCACTATATCAATCAGGATTGTCAGCCTATCATCATACCTGCTTTACGGCTACATACTATCACTTTTAGTTTCATTATCTTGAAATACAAGGAGAATTCAACTTATTTTTCTGGTTCAAAAGGAGGGAGAAATGTTGGTCATTAATACACGTAAGAAATCACCTACTCTGTATAAAGCTTTAGGGTCTAACACTGTACTGTCAAACTAAATAACAGATTTAATATGTAGAAGAGACTTCAAGTATGTCTGTAGCTGGTACAGAAGTGTAAAGCAGAATTCTGGAATGTAGCTGGTACAGGAAACATTTTCTAACATGTTTCATTTCTAACATTTTCTAATTAGTTTCAGCTCATTATTTATATGAATTTGGATTAATAAGATTATAAATACTGACCCAATTCTTTGTTAATTGTGATTGTCCTATGAAAATTTTCAGTGTCCGCTTCTACTGGTACCTTATTTGGTATATCTTTTTAGAAATGGTTTATTACTGTAAAATAAGACTAGAAAGAAAATTAAAGCATTTAAATAAAAGTGGAGCGGCTACATTATTATTTTAAAAAAGAAGATAGAATGGAAGGGTACAGAGCTGAACAAAAGAGTGCAGTTGAGAAACTGGAGTAAAATAGAGGTTAAATAAAAGGAACTAAGGAAGGTTGGCATGCTACCCTGTGGGCCACTGTAACCTTTTCAGTTTGTGCTGAAGAACAGAGAAGGTGGCAAGAAATTAGATTTTACTTCTGCTTTGTACAATAAGTTTTTTGTGTTCTTTATAGATCTTTAAAATACCAAATAAAGTTTCTGTCATAAGAGGCTTGGTAGTATTAAGGTCAGATTTACAAAGATAAGAACTGCTTTGCTTTGAGGAGAGGGAAGAATCAGTTTCATGCTCTGCCTCTGGGTACAGGAGTTACACAGAAAGAAGGAACACTTAAAAATGAGTGTGACAGGTTGAGGAAATGGAAGTCATAGAGTAGTTTCTAGGCATCTATTATTTATGGCCATGTACATATGAAACATAAGGTGTTATCATTTCACTCTTCTTGAAGTGGAGGTCTAGTTTGACTAGCCTCCTCTGTCTAGATGATCTGGAAGCACCATCGAGGGGAATTGTGGTCAGTATGAAATTTGCTTCTGATCAGGAGAGGCCAAAGAAAGGGTGCATTCTGGCAGACTTCAGCAGGCAGTAATCAGTGCTGTAGGAATTGAAAATGTCACAAGCTTTGGAACCCATGAAACACATGGACTGACTGATGTTTTGTACCTGTAAAAGGGATATGGAACTCAGGAATGAGGAAAAGTTAGTACGCAGAACTATAGCTAGAAAGGTAGAATGGCAAGATATACAGCACTATGCAGCAGGATGACCACTGCAGCACCTGAGGAGTACCCTGAAGATGCTTGGCCACAGCAGAGTTTAATCTGGCAGAACTAATGTCCTTGATAGCGAGTCACACCCAGTCACTGATACCCAGTGGGAAAGTGAAAATGGAAGTCAATGAGCATGGCATCACCTCAGGGAAAAATGTTATTGATTGTTAAAGTTAATAGAGAGAATGGGGGAACACAGTTATATAAGGGTCTGTTGCTTGCATGTCATCAGGTTTGTACAGGGGTGTTGTTTGGAAGCATATTGGAAGAAAATGTCTGTTTAGCAAATAGGTGCTTCTACACCTAGTAGCCTGTCTACATTGGAAATTCTGCATTATAAGAAGTTCTGCTGCAAGACTGAATAAAACTCAAGCCAAACACCATGGTTTTCTAAGCAACTTAGACTTCCAGCACCCTGAATAGTAGTTATATATTCCTGTCCATCATTTATTTTCTTATCTTTAAGAAGGCGGCAAGAAGGACCAAGGCATAAATGGAGGCTTTTCTCCTGGTGCTATGGAGTAGTTGTTTCTCTTCTACTGAGGAATCTTAAATTAAGAAGATCTAGCAAGACAGTTTAGAATAGCAGAACTCTACCAGTGTTTCCCAGCCTCACAGTCCTGCCCACTCTTTTTTCAGACTTATCCATAAAACGGTATTAGTATTTTTTCTCCATTTTGCTTAATGTATAGCAGTGACTCACTAGTATGGTCAAAGAATGCTCAAACTTAACACTTGTAACAGAAAGATACTATGTAGTGAAGAAATTAAGATAAATTAATTGAGCTCAGATTCTCCTTCATATTTTGCTGTGTAGAAAATTAAATGTATCTTCCATCCCCATTTGGTCAGAAGTATTATTTATCATGTTTTTCTGTCTGGATTGGGATGCACCACCCCAAAGGCTGATAGCAGCCTAGATGAGGTTCTACCTAAAGCAGGGGAGGAATTCATTCAGGAGCATAGTTCATGTTTGATTAGTATAAAGTTTAATCATATAGATTGATAATGAAATTTACTACTGCACTTTTAAACTTAAGTGAGCTCAACTGTTGGTAGTGTTTGTCTGAAAGTATGGAACATGAGAGGAACTGAACATCTTTATAATTCAGCATCATCAGTACGGTAAATTGGCATTCAGAGAAGACTTCTTTTTGTAGCCTGCTGGCTGCTTCTACAGAGTAGGTGATTCGGAATTGAGCAGGGGGAAATAAAGTTCATGCAGAATGGCAAAGTCTGGATTCCAGTAGTGTTGCAGGAAGTTATCTCAAGCAGATGCATCCAGCAACAGAGTACTAAAGGAACACTTGTTTTGCTCCGGTGACCAAACTGAGCGCAAAAGTTTGTGGGGTTTTTTTTTTAAGAAATGTCAAGAAATTTGGAAGGCACAGCTTACAGTGGCAGTGTGTGTGGAAAAAACATGCAGCTTAAAAAGACCTTGCAATGTAACAGAATTTCAAGGAGAGTTGTTTAAGACAAGCCACATTTTTGGTAGTTCTTGTGAGGATGTCATGCCATGGTTCTGATTGCTTGGTCCCTGGATCACTACTTCACTTTAAGTTGTCTTGCATCAGGTATTGTCTCAGTAGTCCTGTGCCCGTACTCAAGGTGGTCCTTGCTACTACTTTTTCAGACCAGCATGGGGCCACAGTGCAATGAGTTCAGTGTTATTTTGTTTCAATTTAGCAGCTTTTCTTGTTTCCCTATCAACAAGCATTCATTCTGTGTTGAAAGAAATGAGAAAAAAAAAAGGTAAGTGTAGTGACAAAGAGCTGTGAAAGGTTCACATGGAGCAAGAGAGAAGCCATACAGTTGGTCATTACAAGGAGATGGTACCAAGACTGTTTCAAAATTATGGCTGAAAAAAGTGTTGCCGTTGTCTGTTTAGCCATCAGATCTTGCTGCCTTCTCCAGTAGAAGTAGGAACTTTTTCTAAAATACTACCTAGAAATTAAAATATTGAATGCTGCCTGGTATAGTCATCACAATAGTGAAACAACTAAATACTATTTTAAATTTCTAGGACCTTTAAAAAAGTTTGTCCTGATATGAACAACCTCTAATTGTGTAAGTATGAATGTTTCAGTTAGTGATATGACTTTCGTAAGTGGATGTAATATATCTTTTTCTGTTTTTAGTCGGTCAGGAAATGTTAGTTAAATGATGACTTGACTATGACCAGACCCATCTGTTATGCTTTCTCTTTTATTAGATTTGATTTTAGAAACACAGACTTTGAATGTTTTTTTCTTAAGAAATGAGAAGAAACTGATTCTGTTGAAGTCAATGACAGAATGTCTGTTGTCTTCCAGAATTTCACCTCTTTTTGCCATTCTTGCAAAATATCTACTGAGAGAGTTCTGTATGTAAATGTCTATTTAATTTAATTCATGCGGCATGTGTTGATGTTTAAACTGATTTAAAAACACAAACTGTAAATGCTTGATCTAAGCAATATGCTAGAAACACTGGACTCTAAAATTGCGCAAAAATAAACTGTTCATGGTTCCATTTTGTGCAAAACTGCTTGGCTATAGTAAAATTAATATCCAGGTTTATTTCCATGATAAAATAAATATCTGATCTGAGAGTTAGTAGAAGCTAATATTTCTGTCCAAAAAAGGCAGAGCAGTCCTTTTCCTTCAACTGGCTGCTCATGTCTACCTTCTAACATTGTC
The DNA here is from genome assembly GCF_000687285.1 of Phaethon lepturus. Classification (NCBI taxonomy): domain Eukaryota; kingdom Metazoa; phylum Chordata; class Aves; order Phaethontiformes; family Phaethontidae; genus Phaethon; species Phaethon lepturus. The sequence continues at coordinate 12,935 of NW_010538827.1, forward strand.
CTGCCTCTCTTTCTCATTACAAGTGTTTGTGCAGCCTTGTGCTAGGTCTGTCATCTCTGTAACCTAGTGCGCTGCTTTTTTTTTTCTGCAAGAGTAGTTACCTGGTCTGGTTCATGTCACAAGCTGTCCAAGTGCAACAGTGTAAGGGAGCAAAAAGCACCCCGGGGATGAGAACAAGGCAGGTCTGCTACTTTCAGTATCCCTTCTAGCTTCAAATGCTAGTTGAACTGCTAACCCAGGTTCACTGTGGAGTAATTGTAATTCTAAAGAATGAAGGGCTGCACTGTTCATTTTTGCCTCTCTGTAAATAACCAGTGGAGATCGGCAAAGTACTGATATTGTTTTTCTTAGCTCATATTTGTAATAGCATTGAGAATTTTGCCACTCATAGCATACAAAGCAAAATTCTGAATTAAGCTTAGTATGAAGATTATAAAATAATCAAACCACTACCTTCAGAAATAATTTGTGATTATTATTTGGATGGGATAATTTATTTTTTTTTTTTACTCTGTGTAATAGATTGGTATCTCTGTAAGACCTTCTTCAGATGAAAGAGACATTTGTCTGTGCTATTAAAACATACTCGATATTGGTATATAGGTATTTCCTCATTTAAAAAAAAAAAGTTTGCTTAGTCCCTTCCTGATTTGAGAACAAAGAATAGAGTATCCATAAGCAAATCATGGCATTGCTTCAGTATGATGCACCAAAATTTTCTAGGTTGTTCTTGAAATAAGTAAGTAGGAAAATGACAGGTAGTTTATGAAATCAGTTAGTTTTGTGAAATTTCTGTCATCTTGGATCAAAAAGAAATGTCATGTAAGCAGTTTCTGAGGCAGAGCTGGAAAATGGAGAACTCCTGGATTTGCCTCTGACCCAGATATGTAATAGTATGCGATAAAGTTGAGAAAACTGGAGCCAGGATGTCTTGTGAACCTGAAGGTGATATGAAGTTGGCTTAGTTAATTCACTTAAGTTTGCTGTTGCTGAAAGGGAGATCCTGTTCTTTCTTACCTTCTCTCCCTCAAGCTGGCAGTGGCTCTCATGAGACCTGTTGCTGCACCACTTTAACTCAACACAGTAGAAAAACGTGAGCAAGTGGTCCCAGAAGCTATGAATCTGGGACAGAAGAGGAAGGTGGAACCTTTGAGCTAAAAGTGGGGAGGGAGGTTGGTGACTATTGATGAGGGAAGCAAAGAGACTTACCAGGGGAACACATCCCACCTTATATGACCTTCAGTGTTTTTATGGGATTCTGATTTTTGGTTTGTATTAGAACAAAACATGGATCTTTTATATGAGAAAGAAGTGGTGGTATTTGCTGAAATACAAAGTTTAGCATCAGTTATTATGATCACAGATTTTGGCAGGTATACTAAAAATTTTTCCAGTCCTGGAAGAAGCCATTTAACCCTGTCACCAGAAGAGAAGATTGCAAAATTGAGAATTTTAACAGACTTTATGGAAAGTTTCTGTCAGTGGAATCTCTACTAATATTTGACTTACCTTCAGGTGGAATGAAAGTCTGTATGAGCTGTGCAGATCCTGTATAATGGTAAGGTAATGCAGCTGAGCAGCTCCTCATCAGTGTCAGGCCAGGGCTTTCCTCTGAGAGGGGGAAGGAGGTAGGAGGTACAAAGACCCAGTTTCTTTGGAGGTCGCATTAATTTTTAGGCTTTTGCAACAGCCACAGTATTCCCGAGTGTGATTATCTCTGTCACTTTGTCCTCTGAAGCAGGAATATAGGCAGACTCTCAAAAGAGGAATAATTGATTGTCTAGTTTCTGCTGTTCCAGTGTGCAACAAGGCAGTTCAGTACAGTCCATAACTGACCTAGTCTATTGTGTGTCCTTTGGGTGTTCACATCTTCACCTCAGGAAAAGAAAGGTGAAGTATTCCAAATCAGAGTTGGAGGCCTTGGATGCCTAACCTCAACAGTCTACCAAAATAGCCTCAATGTACCAGACAACTAGCAACAAATACGCTAGTTGAATAAGTCACATAGCTGAATGGCCAGTTGTATGTTTGGTATTTTGCTTTAATAACATTGAGGCAGCTGGTGAGCAGACAGTTCAAATAAGGAACAAACGGGGGCCACCCAAGCACCTTGGAGCCAGTTATAGTCACGCCTACGAAAGAAAGAGAGCTGCAACCAGTAACACCTCCTGACCTCCCTCCTGAATGACAGCTGTGCACTGGCTGGCTATCTGGTTTTTATGAATTGTGACTCTGTTTGTAGTAAGCTTGTATCTAGTAACCTTTTGTATGAAGAATAGTCATCAAAGTACCGTGTAGTAATGCATTTGTAAGTTAGTGAAGTACATAAGAAATCAGGACTTTAATGAATTACTGTCTCATGACCCAAAAAATTCTGCATTGAATTTTATCACGTGGTTGCATAGCTATAAATATCATTAGTTTACCATAAGTTCACCTTATCACAACGAGTGTATTCTGAGGGAGGGGTGGATAAGGGGAAAACAGCCCTGTTATACTACCCAAGGGAGTATGGAGATGTCTAAGATCCTATTGTGTTGGGTGTCCATATGGAAAGAATGATCTAAGTTTTCATGCTGGAGGCTTGCTGCTATGAAAACCTTGCTGCAGTGGATTGTGGACTTCACCATGAAGAACAGTAGGAAGACACAGCTGCACTTTCTTGAATTGCCCACCTTGCCACCCTCTCAGATAAGGAGAAGAATGAATCAGACAGTGGATGAAGATGGAAACTGATGGTCAAGGATTTGTTAGTTATACCTTACTAGAATTTATGAATCTGTTATGATGGGAAAAACTGTTATGTTGAATTTTTTTTTTTTGTTTGTTCAAAATGTTTCTAAAATCTTCTGCAGCTTGAAAAGGTGATTTGAATTGTCCTTGCTTAAAAGTTTGGGATAGCAAGAAGTTTATATATTAATTGATTGTTTCAGGCTGCTTACCAACTTCCACATACTTTTACTTACCAAGCAAGTTGAATACATTCAGCAGTCTGGCTTGGGGCAAATTTTTACAGCTTGGTTGCTCCCCTTTAAAAGGGGATGTAATAGAAATGCTGGTACAATCAAGGCAAACTCCTTTGTCTTGATTACCAGAGGTAATGGTTAAAATACATCAACTTGCAGACTCTGGCCTCTTTTGAGCTGAAAGGGATTGTGTTCTCAAGTGTACTTGGATCCCTGTAGCTATATTACCCTGGGTGCAGCATTTATGAAGGAAAGCTTTCTGTAGCAGGAAGGTATGGCATAATGTGAAGTAGAACTACAACTAAAAGTAAATGGAGAATTAAGTGGAAATAAGTCGTGTGAGCTAGAAGAGAAGAAACTGATAATCTGTGATAGTTGCACAGTGGAACCCAAAGGCAAGTTTGACATGCTTTGTTCCGCTCAGACATGTAAAGTGCAAATGCAGGCCCTCTTTATAGATGTGTGAGGGAAGGAAATAAATTTTACCAACTTTTCTTTAAAAACATTTTTGTTTTTCTTCTGTTCTGTTGGCAGGCATGTCCTGAGACCAGGTATGACTTCAGTGGCTTGCTTCCTGGCTGGCTAATACAGAATAGATGTATTAAACAATTTAGACACAATATTGTTAAGCGTTACTTAACGCTAAAATGACAGCTACCAGGTTGTATGTTCTCTATATTGATCAGGTGTGGATTTATATAGGCTACTAAGTGGATTATAGGCATCTTTACTCCTATGCTGACATTGCTCAGTGTAATGCAATGAGAGGGATGACTCCTGGTCCTTGTTTCTGGCAGCCCCCTTTACTGTATTTTTCTTCCTTCAAGTGTTTAAAAAAAAAAAAAGTTAGGAAATCTCAAATATTTAATTTCCTCCTTACTGCAGTTTCATTATCTCCAGAGACCTGTTTTCTTCCTCCCTTATTCTACCAAACAAATCTTAAAAAGAAGTGCCTCTTTCTGAAACTGGAATAATACAAAAAAATTACATTAACAATTAAGTTCAGTTGCTGCATGGTGAAATGTGTTTGTTTATATACAGTTATTTCAAATTACTGACCTTTTAGGAGGAAAACACTCTGCTGTAAAACTACTTCAGAGTTTGCTGTAGTTAGGAGCAAAGAGCAAGAGCCATCTCTATAGTTTTATGTTAACTTCCTGGCTCTTGCAACACGATTTCTCCCATCCATGTAGTTTAAATTTATTTTCAGGTATTGCTCTTTTTATTTTTATGAGCCACAAACCATAGTCTTGCATCTCTGAGTACCTGCTTGGTCATTTAGACAGCAGGATAGTCTTTATCCAAAGTTTTTAAAGTTCGTGCGTATGAAAAGGTACTCTAGATAAATATGGATAGTAATGGTCATCCTCATTAGCAAAAACATAACCCACCTGCAGCTCAACTAACTGAAGTTTTTGGTTTATACTTCATGTCAAAATAGAAGGGAAAATTTGGAAATTAGTTTGTGGATATTCATTGAGATCTTCTTTCTAGCCAAGGAGGCAGAAAATACATTTAGGTTGATTGATACAGGTTGATAACACCTGTATGTGATAGGAGTCAGACTGTCTCAGGCTACAGAAAGATCGAGGAGAAGGGGGTGGTTTGCAGAGGAGTTTGAAAATGAAATAGCTTGTAGCCAAAGTGGAACATAGAGATCCTGTGGAAGGCCTATAGACAGAATTGAAGTACTCACAGTTTCTGACTAGAAAAGCAATCTTACAGCAGTATTATAAATTCATGAATAGGGTAGGATGCATATGCCAAGTCAGGAGAAAACGTTGCCGTAATTGAGCCTGGATGACAGATTTAGCAGTGTGGAAAATCAGGAAAGTTTTATTGAAAAAATCTTATGCAGAAAGAACCTATACATTTGAGAGGGATCCTGGATATAGAGACAAGAGACCTCCAATCCTAAAACAATACCAGAAAAAAAGAAGAGTGGCATTCTTAATTATGATTGTGGGGAAAGGAAGGAAAGTAAGATCTGCTTTAGACATGCTGATTTTAATATAAAGATCAGGCATCTATTTGGAGGTGTCAGAGATTTTAATGCAGAAGGAGGCAAGTCTTGATATTCTTGTCAGAGAAGGATTTGGGTTTTTGTATGAGATGGGTGAACCCTGATAGTAAACTCAAAACAACTATGGAGAGTGCTTAGCAGTAGTTTGTATCAGAAGCAAGCAGTGAGATACTGGCATTATGCTATCGCATTCTGTGCTACAGAATATTTGGCCAAAGGGTATTTAGGTTGCAAAGACTGCAGTCTCTCCAGAGAAGAAATACAGAAAAAGAAGAGGGGATCAAGGACAGCCAGGGCCATGAGGCAGTAGCCTTGTAAGTATTGCAAGATAATTATTAGTTACTTCTTTCTGAGAGCAGCTGTTAGAACAATTGCTGCAAATCCTGTAGTTCACTGGAGCTTTCTAGCTCATCTTGCTGTTCCAAATGCTGACACACCAGAAAAAGCTGGAAGCCAATGAAGTAGTGTGAGAAAATATAACTATAGCAAGAAAGGGTATGGTGGGGTTTTTTTGAAAGAAGTATTGTTGACAGACTATTAGAGGAAGTATCACGAAAGACCAAACAAATGTACATTGCAGATAAGGTGAGAGAGGACAAGACTTGGATCAAATCAGAGATTTTCCTGTGTCATGAGTATAGTTAGAAAGAAATGGATTTATAGAGACTGAAAAGGTAGAAGAAGCACTTTTCAGGGAGCTTAAATGTTGAGTGGTGATTTAGTCCATTTATAACTGCTGTTTGAAGCAGTAAAACAGTTCAGAGGAGGGGAAGAGAACAGAAATGCATATGCATTTGAGATTTAGGAGAGTCTTACCCTTGAATACTTTTTTAGGGTTTTTTTCTCCATCAAATATGGAACATATATTTTTTTTTCTCACATTAATGCAGTATGCATTAATGCCTATTGTTTCATCAATGTTTAGTCTGAACTATTGCATAAATGTATAATGTGACATAATAATGTCAGTTTAATCTCTGCAGCGTTTAATTAATTGCTTTCGGGATGGTGCTCCTGCTTCTTAAAAGAGAATAGCTTTCAGCTTAATTGGAATTGTATTTTAAGTATTGGTCCAGTTAACAAAAAATGAGAAGTTCAGTTGTCAATACAGAATCACAGAATTCTGTGATTCATGAAGAAGAATGTTTTATCTCTGAAGCACATTATCATATCTAAAATCGACAGCATAATCTATTGATTTTTTTTTTTATTTTATCCCACTTCCCCAGGTGTCTCTTGGTACAGTTTTGATTAAAAAGAAGTAATTCTGTCCTTAAAACCAACCTGTCTCAAATAATGACTTTTTTTCCTGTCATTTCCCTAGCGCTAAAAGCAGCCAGGCAAGTTAAGATATGTGTGCAGTATTCACTAGATTTTCCACTTACTTGCCCCTCACACCCTTAAGCTGTGAAGAGTATAGCAACCACTGTGCTTAATTTTAGTAACAATTCACAAGTAGCAATAATGTTTTGCCCCTTTATGAATACCCTACAGCTCATCTGTAGCTGGCATACCTCTGAATTAGCTGCATGCACTCCCTTTTCTCAGGGTAGCTTCACAAGAGGTTCTGTGGCATGCCTTCTGTTGTGCTGAAGGAGCTCACAGATGACACTGGCATAATGGAGTTCTGATGCATTTTGTAAGTGAGAGAGTGGGTAGTACCAAGATTCTGAAGCGTTTCTGTAACGTATTGAGCCATTTCAGCTGTTTTCTCCGAAATTCTGTGAAATAAGGTTCAAGAATGCATTGACTCTGTATTTGAGCCTGTGACAAGATAGGTAGCTGTAGTCCAACTAGATGAACTCAGCTGGGGGGAAAAGAGGCGACTAATACGAAGAATGAACTGAGTATAAAATGGTGACATTGCTAATCAGGAGAAGATACAGCCTAAAAAGTTAGCCAAAATATAAAGAGGAACCTGGAGTTGGCTCAACAGAAAAGATGCTATTGGGTGGATCTGAGGATTGGCATAAAAGTGTGGATGAGTAATAAACAGCTGAAGATGAATGAGAACTAAAGCACAGTAATTCTATATAGATAAAAAGAACCTGCAACTTGTTATAAAATGGGAGAGAAAATGCAAAATATATTTAAAATACACAATAGAAACTGCACATGAGAATGTTGGGATTAGTGGTGGTTTTTTTTAAGTATGAAAATCATTAAAGACCTGACAAATAGTATGTATGCATTTTATAAGCAACAAAATAATGGACTAAAAGGAAATTAATCTGTAGTTTCCTCTTTATCAATATGTATTTAGATAGTAAACCTAAAAGATGTTTAATAGGTGCTAAAGAAAATAGAATGGAGAAGAGATTACTAGAAGACACCTTGTCCAATGGATATATGGGTTATGATGTTGAATTAGTCTGACATTGCAGTTATGACTCTGTGGGACATCCTCATGTGAAATGCTTGTGTAAGTACCCTTCCCATGGCTAGTTTCCAAAAAAGAAGACTGATCTCCCATCCTTCCCGCTTTTGCTATTCCCAACATGTGGAAAGCCTTGGATGGAAGAATCCATACAAGGAAGTCCCACATTCCTGTCTTCCCTTTCAGTGCTCTCCTTTCTATACTTCTTCATCAGGGCAGAACTTTGAGGCTGCTATTTGTGATGCAGATTACAAGAGCATTTCAGTTTAGAGAGTCTTTAACTGATGTGCCTGATTATGCATTAATTAGCATGGTGTCACTCCAGACGAGGCTTGCAAGACTGTCAGAAATAATGGTATTGGATATCACTGAGCAACACGATTATTTATATTGTTTTGTGAAGCATGCAACAGTTCTGGAATGCAAGCTTTTCCAGAAACATGCACACGAATTAATGTTATACTGAGAACTATTTTTGAGAGACTAGAGATTGCCCATGTTTTCTTGTAAAAGATAAACCTTGTGTATATTGGCATGATGCAATGTTAGTATAGATGATATTATCCAAGCAATGCTTGTAGAATTCTAGAAATGTTTCAGTCTTTTCCTGAGGGATAAAATAAGCATTTCCATTCACTTTTTAATTTCACTAGGGTTTTACTTGGTTAATATGACAATTTTTCTGTATGGATCCAACAGTTGATGGAAGCACTCTGATTCTGTTTCCTCCTCCCCCAAAGGAGAGGCCGTTGAAAGAAATAAAAGCAGAAGGGAGATGAAAATGCAAGCACGTAAGAACTAAACTGTCTCCAAATGGACAGAGAGTTTTAAAGTTTTAATGTTGTTTCTTTTCTCCATTCTTGCTAGTGTCCAAGTACTTTTCCGTAGGCGCTTCCTGAGGGTATTCAAGTGCAAGGATATCCCACTGGACAGCGTGCTGCTGTTGTAGTGTTAAGTTATTCTCTAAGTGTATCACTCTCGTGTTTCCTTGTTAACATGCCATAAACAATGGAGACTGTGTAGAAAGTTTCAAAGGTGTGTTCCCAGAGAGGGCATGTCTTCTATGCTATATGGTGAATTAACTGGCAGTGCTGCAAATAATGTAGTTTTAACTGCTATATATTTTCTGTTTTAAAAACTATTTATTATTTGCATTACAAGGCTTGGTTAAACTTATGTCAATTTAAGAGGACTTTTTTAGAGTTTTGTAAGTGGAACAATTACCTTATGTAGAGATTGTCCTGTTACAAAATACCTTTGACAAGAAAGTAATTGGCAGTTATAGAAGAGTGAAATCCAGCCCTTTTGTTTATTTTTATTATTCACTTCATTTTTGGCTTTGCCTGCTTCTGATACTGTTAATGATTATGCTACCAACCTTTCAAAGCAAAACCATGTTAGATGTCTTGCTATTTAGAAACTTTTCCAATTACCTTTGGAAGAAGGTAAGAAAAGAAATCTTCATGAACTTCAGTGCATGTGTGTACAAGAGGTGTATATTAAATTAAAAGCAAAGCTAAATCAACTGTTCAATGTTACTGGCTATTGAGTAGAAAAGCCAAGGAAAATACTGTGGTGATGCTTTAGCCATGATTGTTAAAAGAGGTTAGCAAGGCAGGGTTTGTAGATAGAAGGCAGTATTTTTATTAAAACAACCAATTATATTTTCAGAAAAAATAAACAGACTGACTTTTGAGCCCAGAAACATATCTTCAGTTCTGAGTCAGAAGTTGAGTATTTCAATTATAAATACTGAGTTTGGGGCATCTTGAAGGAGGCCGATACAATCTACTTGGTGCCATAAAAATGACAATTTTTGTTTATTTGTAATACTTGTGACACCTTGCCAAAATGCAGGATTAGTGTCATCCTAGGCTTATCTGACTTGTGACTGTACTGCTTGAAGCATTTTTTTCATATGCACAGCTGTTTACATAACATAAAATTCTGAAACTGTTTCGCTCAGGATTAGGGCTCTTTTCAAGTGTATAAGTTTACTGTTCTTGTTAAACATATCTATGTAATTGATATGCTAACGACTTTCAAGGTTAATTGTAAGAAAAAAAGAAATTGCACTTGTTTAGTAGCTGTTAACTACGGTGCCAGAAGATGGCACTGAACAAATACGTAGTACATCTTAGATTTTGTGGGATCAAATTTGTTGGATTTGCAATACGGTGAGATTTCTTTTGTGCAGCTCTGTGTTGCTTATTAACACTGTTTTCAATTTTCATTTTCTTGCCTAAGTTTTAAGGTACTTCGGAGTTTTCAGTTTTGGTAGGAAGCCGGAAAGTGGGCATGTCAGAGTCCACAACAGAAATTGGAAAGTTCTGCACTTTCATATGTTAGATAGAAGTTTAATCACCTCCATTCGGAAGTGCTTCAACACCCTGCGCTTTAATAAAGCATCACGCCCTAGAACTTGAAAGACGCAGATAAAATAGAAATCATTGTTTTTGAGAAATAGAAGCAAAGTTTTGAAATAATGTGAGACAAAAGTAAACCCTACAACTGAACAGGCTCAAGTGCCCAATGATGGTGGATTAATACAGTTAGGATGGATTCTTGGTGCCTGTCCTTCACATACATTACAGTAAGCTCTATCAGTAGTACTCCAGATATTTTGAGAAATAGAATCAGATTTTCTTGTTATGCCTCCTTTCCTTTCTGGCAGGCTCCACTGATAAATGTAACCAAATAATCCAATATTCAGGCAGCTGTTATAATAAAAGCTGTTATAATACAGTCAGTAATCACCATTCTTGCCTCCTACCCTGGCAAAATCTGTAGCTGTACTCAGGTGCTAAATTTGTGACTGGAAACTGTGCGTTACAGAAAATCTGCTTTACTGTGTAGAATTACTGGCATGTACACATGGTGTGTTCTTTTGTTTTGCTGCTAAAGCTAATAAATATATGACCATGTGAAACTGGAGTAAAGTCACGGCATTATTTCATCTGGGATGTTATAACTCAATGAAGCAAAACCAGGGGTCTGTTGAAATAATGTTTTGAGCAAATTTGTGGGTTTTTTGTCATGCTGAGCAGGGAACTTGCATTCTAATAACAGCAAGTTTATAAGGGCCAGTTTAATAATAAGCATGATTTAAAAGGGAGCCCAGTAGTTTTCTCTGAGCAACTTGCCCCTTTGACCTGCCTATTTGCTATGATATTTGTATTGAAACATCAAAAACATGATCATTTTTTTCAGTGTTAATAAAGTACATTCAGTAAGCCTGCCACCCACCGCACAGATTTATCCCTGGAGAGGAGAAAACAAATAAAAGAACAGCCAATACTTAACTACATGAATAAGTAGATTGTCTTTATCAGTTAATTCCCCTTTGTGAATGGTATTTTTATATATGGAAAGGAGATGAGAAGAATATGTAATAGACTAATTAGTTTGCTTGCAAATTGCAAAAGTATTTTTTTACATATTTCATGTTAGTGTCTACAGAAGAGAGAAACAAATATTCTTCTGAAGAAAATACTTGAGCTGCTATAATAAACCTGATAGGCTACACGTGCTTTCTAAGCTCCTGTGAGAAACAGTAATTGAATCAGAAACTGTGTTTTGCTTTACTGTATTCAAAGAACAGCAAACTGTTCAAAACTGTATTTTTTAGTCATTTACGTACATATTTTCTCTTTTTCATCAACATTTAATGTAAGTCAAGATTCAGAAGAAACAAACTGTCTCTGTGAACTGAACTTGCTCTCCTTGAATATTACACCATTTTGACACTCTAGGAAATTTTTAAAGTTTTATTGCAGCTAATTTCTGGAGTTTTATCACTGCAAAATACTATAAAATGAATAGCAGGCTCAAATAACTGGTTTGAGAGCATTTGGAATATACTGAAGGCCTTTTTTTTTTATTCTACTACTAAAAAGAATAGAAAATGTAATTTAATTTTTTCTTTTTTTAAAGAGAAACACCAGGTAATTTTTCATAGGTTATTATTTAACCCTTTCAATGGTAGAGAGAGATAATGAGGGGAAAAATGACTTGTCGCAAGCTGGTAGGTTCTATATCTGGGCTAGCTCTATTTTAGTGCAGCTCAAATTCTAACGTGAGAAAATTGCAGAAATTTACAATTCAAAGTGTGTTTCATCAGGGAGAAATCCACAGATTGTTTTGACACTCAGTTAGAAATTCAGCATGAAGATGGACGTCTCATGAAATTTGCAGCTGCTGATTGAATTTATATTTCCATAAAGGCCATCAACAGTAGCAGCCTGCAGGGGAAGTGGGGGAAAAATGACAAAAATTGTGACGCTAGCATTTTTTTCCTCAGCCTTACAGTAGCAAATTACTTGTAATAAGGTCCTACACTGACCAGGATTAAAGAAAAATATAGGCAGCCAGAAGGGAATGATTTTTCAGTTTAATTGATTTGAACTAAAAATGTCTGAATTTGGTATTTAAATATATGTTTAGTTCTCTGTACAGTATGTGAAATGCAATTGCAAATCAAAAGTGTCCTTAAGCTGAAAAATAAGACTCTTACTAGTAATTACAGAAGGTTTATCATACAGGTAATTTGATTTTATAATACATTCCCAGGACAGAAAATGAATGATATTGAAATGAGCACAAGTAGGTCGTCTTTATTAGGGGTGAAAATCTCATCTCATCTCTGGCGTGCTCCCTCTCATTCATTCACACACACAGATAGGAGAGGATATACAAGATCTGAATTCATTTTTTTCTGAGTCACAACTCTCATGAAGTTGATAATTTAAAAAGCAAACATGCATTCACAAAAACAACTCCATGTTGTCACAACAATTAATAAGAAATGTCACTGAGACAAATGGTATAATAAAATTGAACAGATTTGTCTTTTATTTAGAATGTTTTGTATATTACTGTCTTTTGTATATTATTTGTCTACATTATGTTTTCATGGAAGAAACGGGGTGGGGGGAGAAGGTTAAATTTCTTTGAAGTATCTTCCTTTTTTGGTAGAAGCAGAATCGTTATCATCCTTGAGAGGTTCTAACTCCCTTAATGCCTTTGTTTCAAAATACCTGTGCACCTTAAGACTATGGGAAGGTTTAATGTCTAGGCGTTTTCCTCCATCTCTGTGTTAGACATTTATGCATGCAACTCCCAATGCATGGCAGGGCAGCTATACCTCCAGAGCTGCTCTATTCAGAAGCCTTTTCCTCATAGTTAGTAGTCTGCATCTGTGCCGTCCTATGCTGCAGTTACATCATGTCTTGCAAGGTAAGGAAGGTCAACAAAAATAAATTTTGAGGTCAGTAAACTCATAAATTTTCCAGAAATTGTTAAGGGAGTTCTTCGTAGCTGGACAGTGCAGAATTGTGCTTTAGTATGGTGAGGCACAAGTCATGTGTAGTCTTGATATCAGTGAGATTTCTGCGTATATGGAGATATTTAAGAATGAAAGAGCATGGCGACATCTTCATATAAAAACACAGGAGATCACATATCTTAGCTGCTCAAACCAGAAAGAAATGAGTTAGAATTCTAATGAGATTAATTGAATAACTTTGCAATAATGAGAATCTCTATGAATGTCACTATTTCTGAGAGTTTACATTTTAGATATTAAATTGGTAAAGTGTAGTAAAGTAACTATCTTTAATTTTATTTCTAAAAATTAAAATACAGTTTAGGAACGTACAAGTCTTTGACATACCTGGAAATGAAATTACTTGATTGCAGATTTTATAAGTATCACGGCTTGTTCTTTCAGTGGTCATAAATTCTGCATAACAAACACTTGTATTATAGTTATTAGAAGCTATGCAAGTCTAAAGATTGCAGTCCAAAGGCAGTCTTTCTTCTTGTCCTTCAATGGCATCGTCATAAAGGCTTTCACATAGAAACTTTTGCATATAGTTACTGGCTACAATAGTTGCACTTGGTGCACTAGCTTCTAGTAACAGCAAAGTACTCCAAAATCAATGGACCCACAATTGAGTATTTAAATACGTGATGATTAGGTACGAACATACTGTGAAAGCAGATAGACCTCAGTATTTGTGGTTTAGTCTAAAATTTGCTTAGTTAAGCTGGAACTGTGGAAGTAGAAAGCAGGAAAAACTGTTAAGTGGGCACTGCATATTGCTTTTTGCCTGTGCGTTTGTTATTCTAACTTGCAAAGTGATCACAGAAACTCTTGAGTTTTGAGTAGAAAAAGAAATTCATGGGTTGACTCCGGTGTAAAAAGCTTTGACTTTCAGGTAGTCCTTAGTTCCTGCTCTTCCAGTGTATCCTTTTCCTGCTCAAAGTAGCTTTGAAAGCAGGTCAGACATTGCCGCAGTACCTTGGTTATGTGAAGTTGTTTTTTCTTTTTCACCACCTACACCATTCTGAGCTCACCAAAACCAGCTAAAATGTGGCTTTTTTTCCCCAGGATCAGTGTTATTGGAAAATACCTTAACTAATGGATACGCACTTGTCAGATTAAAGAAATGAACTTTTGAAGCAGAGATTTAAAAGTAACCTAACAATGTAAAGTAAGAGTTACTTATTGGGCAAAGTTTTCAGCTGTTAAAGGAGAAATTAGTCCACATTGCTAATATTAATCCACTAAATTGTTGTACTTTCTGGTAAGTATCACTTAATTTTTAAAAAGTACGTTACCTTTGAAATACTTTTTTCTTAGAACTGTAACCAAGTAAAGATTTTTTTTTTTAATTTCTATACATAATGAAAGATTACATTTTTCAAATTTTAAATATTAAAAGCTATAGAAGTACATACTAACCTGAACAATGTCAATAATTAAGCTCCTGTAAGCATTAGTTATAGCATTCTTTTAGTTCTTTTGGGAAGTATATTGCTAATTATGCTTGCAATATATTACCTATTTTTTTACTTCAGTAACTTTGTAAGTATTGAATAATGTATGTAGCGTGTATATAATAAAGATACATGAAAAATCATAGCAGAAATTTATTGTAAACATAAACCAACTTGAAAGTGAAGCAAAATACAATGACTACTGAACATAAAAACCTTGTTGTTCTCATATGTCAATTGTCAAACCAGTGAGTCAGAAATATGTTTAGACAGTTCTTTCTATATTAGTGTACACCCTTTTTTATATTTCTTATTTTAAGCATCCCTCTTTTAGCCCTCGTATGTTTTAACCCAATTAGGATACAGGAGTAAAATTGTGGGGAGTTTTTTAGCCTGTTAACTGTCTACCCAACTTATTGTTAAGGATCCTGAGAGTCAAATGCTGTTGTAATAATTAATATAAATAATAAAGGATAGGGCATTTCCTCTGTTTTTTAGAACTGAGAGGACAGTTTGAATTCAAGATGTATACTCCTATCATAATACTATAGGTATGGAGTTGTCTTTAAGCCCTTTTCAGTAATATTTTTTCTGTTTTACAGTGAAAGTAAGACATGATTTGTGTATGGGGTAAGGTATCGAAGTTCATTAGTTTATCTGGGTAAAATATTAAACTTTCAAGTTGGAAATAAGTGATGATAGCATACTTGTATTTGAACTCGGCGCTGCAATATGTGTGTGCTATGTAATACTGGTATTTTGGAGCACAAGAGATTTTTGTGATAGCATTTTGAGCTTCAACGTACATGCTTCTTTCCCAGGTCAGGCGATAGTCACGTTCTTTATTTTGTTCCCAGACCAATTTTTGCTTCACCTCAAATGTGAATTAGAATTGGTTAAAGCTCAATCCAAGTGAAAGTTCTGCATTTTCAAACAGAAAATTCAGTATGGTTTTATGTAAAACGTGAATAAAATACCTGGATACAAAAGACAGTTGCAAGATCCTGCCTTTCCGCCCTTCAAGCCTGTGGTTCTCAGCCAGGCAGCAGTGCCCCTGTGTCTGCGCTCGGACGCTGCGGAATAACATCCCATGTCATGTCGGTGCCTATGCCTTCACAGCCCTTGAGGTTGCTTTATCCAAGAGCTGAGGGAAGGGACTCCCTGTTGCCATTTTACCTGGTTGTGTCGATCCCAGCTGCCTCATCTCACAAGACGTATCTTTACCATGTCATGTCGGTGCCTATGCCTTCACAGCCCTTGAGGTTGCTTTATCCAAGAGCTGAGGGAAGGGACTCCCTGTTGCCATTTTACCTGGTTGTGTCGATCCCAGCTGCCTCATCTCACAAGACGTATCTTTACCATGAGGTTATTTATAAAAGTACAAAACTTCCAGGTAGACCCAGCTGCATGATGAAATGAAAACTGTTTTCGCTTTTGGCAACCCTGGCAGACTACCATTATGTATGTTTATATCAGTCTTTGTTAGGTATTTTATTTCCTTGAAGCTGTACAGTGTTTCTCTTGACTCTAGGAAGCTACACTTGGTGGATGTCCCTGCAAACCATTTGTGTGTTCAGGGTCGTGCTGTAGTCACTTGTCCTGTCATATTAAAATTGCTTGTTCTTCTCCCACGGAAGAGCTCTTGCTTTTTCCTGAGATCCCTGTCAGGCCTTGTCTCTCAGCCTTCCTTTGAAAATGGTGTTTTGGTGGTCATCACCCCAGCTAAAAATGTCAGTGAAGTGCAAAGACTGCCAGGGTCTCACAGGTGGTGTTCTGTCAGGCCTGCATCATCTTTCAGCCCTGTTCAGTGATGTTCCCCCCCCATTTTTTCTCTAAGCCTTCACAACAGTCAGTATTTCTTGTTTTCTTCCCAAAGCCATATTTCAACGCGTGAAGAGTAGTATTTCACTTGCTGGATGAATTGAGAGGCTTTTTTGAACAGGGTATACGCATTCAGCATGTCACCGTGGCATTTGCAGAGGGGGTCAGAAGCTCACTCTTGTTCTACTCAAGATTTCCAACACCACCACCAACTTGAGCCACGTCGGTGCGTTTAGAGGAGGACTATCTCCACCTTCTGTGTCTGAAATATTAGGACCTCTGTTCACATCTTGCTCAGATGTGAACTTCGCAAGAGTTTTTGTGTGATGGCTTTATAGGTGAGAACAAGCAACTTAACTACAGTAGGAGTTTATTTGTTGTGTTGTATTGATGTACCTGCATCCCAGTTTTTCATCTAGGCCTGTATTTGTGAGAGTTCTGTTAGTGAAAGGGCTAGGTGGGGGTTCATACAAATACACCTTCTCTTATGTTCTCAAATGGTCTGACTTGGAGTATACAAACAGTGCAAGTGCAGCTCCAAAGGGTAATTTTGTAATTCATATGATGAAATGAGCAGCATATAAATTGTAAGGTATGTAAGAATAATTTTTAATGTTTGAAAGAAATGTCTGTAGGATGTGCATACACCTGTAATGGATAATATATCTCAAAGGACAAGTTACTTTAGTGTATTGGGTTTGCATGGCAAGGTTTT
>NW_010538828.1:0-233 GCF_000687285.1 Phaethon lepturus
GCAAATCTTCTCGATGACGTCGAAGGACATTCGTGCGGTAAGAAATGCTGTGCTGTGCCGTGCCGTGCGCGCCGTCCTCAGCGTGGTTACCTGGGGTCCTGCGGTGCCCGGCCCCGTCCTGCCCCACGCCATCGTCCTGCTGCAGTGGGCTCCCGCTGGGACTGCGCTGGGGCATGGCCACCCGTGCAATGGGCTCGCGCCTGGTCCCACGCGGCTTTCCTGGAAGCATGCGC
>NW_010538828.1:859-1623 GCF_000687285.1 Phaethon lepturus
ACGTGCCGTTCTCCTTCCCTCCCCTCCTCTTCCCCTCCAGGTCCCAGCGCTGGGGTTTGTTGCTGGCACAGGACGTGCACAGGGCTTCATCAGAAGATGGCTGAAAAAGGAAAAAAAACCACCAAACAAATAACCCAGTTTTTTGGCTGTTCCCCCTCTGCGGTTGTACTCCTCTGAAGTACAAGTATTGAAGTGAGGCACAACGTTTTCTTACCAGCGGTTTGAAAACAACAACTCCTATCTAGCAAACCAGCCAAAAAGGAAAAAAAAAGGAAAAAAAAGTCGGCAGCTGATGTGAGCTGCTGTGAGGGAGCCAGTGGAGCTCAGACTTGGAGGAGCAGCGTCCCGCCTGCTCTCTCGGTCCGAGCGGCGTCGCAGGAGGAATGAGAATCAGTTGTACTAACGAGGATGCATTCACACGTGGGATCTGCTTGGCCGGAGCACTCCTGAACATATCTCTGTAGCGATCTGATGTAACTTTACTCTGCGCACACAGGAAAAAAAAACAAACACATGAGAAAGAGAACCTAACAGTCGTCTACTATTGCTAGGAGTAATGAGCAGAGATTCAGATCAGGTAATAGTCAAATAATATAAATTGTTTATAAAAGGAAAGGCCTTCTTTTCCTAGGCGTTTCACTTTGAATTAAACCTTTGCCTTGGGCATTGCTAAAACTGCCTTGAACTCCGGACGCTTTGTGGGCCGCGGCGTGGCTCACCTCCCGGCCGGGCCGGTGCCACCGCGGGGCAGGACGGCGGGGCAG
>NW_010538829.1:0-2037 GCF_000687285.1 Phaethon lepturus
CAGCTCTATCCTGGCTAAAACCAGGACAGAGAAACAAGCCAAAACCTATATATATATGGAGGCAATTTAGGAAAAATTTTCCAATATGCCATTAAACAGACAAATCTTAAGTGTCCCATTCTCAGAGTTAGCTCCAAGAACAACATTGTTCTTGGATCTAGATGCTACAAATAGGACTTTCGGTAGCTTTGCCTAAGGCTCTATTCATCAAATTTAAGGGCACAGGCAAAGGAAACGGATTCATTTCTGGACCATTTTCTACTGAATAACTTTCCACTGTGAAATTCATAAAATGAACAGTCTGAATACTTCAGTTCTGTGGCTACTACCAGCCACATTTGGATAAGACCACTGTACAGTTTTTCTCAGGCTTGTAGATGAAGCTGTCATCTTTGTGCTCTGTCCTCTCTGGAAGATGTTCACTAGTTCATTGGGAATTATTATTGCAGTACGTGTCATGTACTTCATATATCAGTCAGCAGTAGCTGAAGAATATCTAGGACTCTTTGGTCTTGCCTCCCAAACAGACTTGTGTTCCTTGTAATAGAGAAGCACTCTTTACTGCATTGGAACAATTTTTGATATGTCCTTTAATAGTCTATGGATCCATTTGTATTGTTGCTTGAATTTGATTTCCAGGTTTAACCTTTCTGTTTATTTCAATGCCATAACAGAAATGGGGGCTATAGCTGAAGCACAGAATCAAAAACACTATGAAAGTTAAAGCTGCAGGTTGTATAGTATCCTCTGACAGCACAGAATTCCTCTGCAGAATATGCCTCCAAAGCTTTGTGTAGTCTAATTCTGTCTGTCTTCATGTGGCTTCCTAAAAGATCAACTGAGATCACAAACAGTTTGGGACATACTTCACAGAAGATGCAGCCATGGAATAAAGTAAATGCATTTTCCTGTGTCTGCCTCAGTCCTGTACTATGAGCAAGGGTATCATTTTAAGGTATTGCACTAACCTTTTTTTCTACTTATGTTTCTTGTTTAGGCACTAGCCTGCTTCCCAGATGCTGCAGGGACCTTCAGCCCCATGTCTCCTGTAGTATAGGCTAGCTTTCTTAGAGTTATTCTCCCTCCTTTATTCTTGGCTCATTTTAGATAGTCTGAGAGCATCTCTGATTTTTCCCTTTGTGGTGGGTTAACCTTGGGTAGCTGCCAGGTGCCCACCCAGAGGCTCTCTCATTCCCCCTCATCAGCAAGACAGGGGGAGAAGATAAGATGAAAAGCTTGGGGGTTGAGATAAGGACAGGGAGATTGCTCACCAATTACACTCACAGGCAAAACAGACTCAACTTGGAGAAGATTAATTTAATTTATTGCCAATTAATAACAGAATAGGATGGTGAGAAACAAAGACAAATCTAAAACCACTTTCCCCCTCACCCCACCCTTCTTCCCAGGCTCAATTTCACTCATAACTCTTCTACCTCCACCCCTCCCTGAGCAATGCAGGGGGGATGGAGAATGGAGGTTGCAGTCAGTTCATAACACTTCGTTTCTGCTGCTTCTTCCTCCTCACAGTGTTCCATTGCTCCAGTGTGGGGTCCCTCCCACAGGAGACAGTCCTTCCCAGGGGATGCAGTTCTTCAAGAACTGCTCCAGCATGGGTCCTTTCCACAGGGTGCAATCCCTCAGGAGCGGACTGTTCCAGTGTGGGTCCCCCACGGGGTCACATGTCCTGCCAGAAAACCTGCTCCAGCATGGGCTCCTCTCCACAGGCCACAGCTCCTACCAGGAGCCTGCTCCTGCGTGGGCTCTCCATGGTCTGCAGCTTCCTTCAGGGCATATCCACCTGCTCCAACATGGGGTCCTCTACAGGCTGCAGTGTGGATATCTGTTCCGACATGGTCCTCTATGGGCTGCAGGGAGACAATCTGCTTCATGATGGTCTTTACCACAGGCTGCAGGGGGATCTCTGCTCCAGCAACTGGAGCACCTCCTCCCCCTCCCACTTCATTTACTTTGTCATACGCCTCCTCTCTCTCACAGCTATCGCACAGCATTTTTTACCCTTTCTTAAATATGTTA